>NW_018234080.1:0-322 GCF_001263595.1 Phalaenopsis equestris
CACATCAACTGCTCTGATATATATTTCATAATAATATTTACATACATAACACTATATTGTGTGCTTTGTATATAACCAAAAAAAAAAAAGAATTATCTTTTATCAAAGATTCTTTTCAATATGTTTATTTATATTCGGATACTCAAATATTAAAAAAATTATAATAAAATATAAAAGAAAGACCAATTTGCTTTATATGCATGGTTTAGAAAATTGGACCGGGCAGGCCGGTTCGATCGTGATCCGATCGAAATCAATTAGGAAATCTTTGCTGCTTTTGAATCGGTCAAAACAGCGTTTCGACTTGCATGCCCGGCAAACC
>NW_018234081.1:0-3484 GCF_001263595.1 Phalaenopsis equestris
AAAAATGTTATAGTTGATCATAAAGGTCATAGTTGAACTACAATGATTGCAAACAGGAGTTATCAATGGCCAGTGATCTATGAAGACAGACGATGATAGCCAGCAGTGCTCGAAGGTGGTGGTTAGCGGCTATAGAGGCAGGTGATTATTGTTTTCCCTTCAATACATGTGTTAGACGCAACGATTGTACTTGGAATACAAGAATTGCAAACATGGGTCGAAGAGATGGAGGGCTATTTATAGTCTTTTGGGGAGAGGTATTTTTTTCTTATAACACTTAACTTATCAAACTATGTGACCAGATTGTCCATATTGATAGACCCCCCTTGATCATGTGATTTTTTTTTATATTTGGATGGCTTAATGACCTCAAAATCTAATAATTTTAGGCACATTGAAGACCTCTCCTTTCGACACTCGGTTTAATCGTAAGTATATCAAATTTAGAGTTCATTTGATAATTTAATTGATGAATCAAAACTTTCTGATATGTTTCAATGGCTTGATCTCGGCTTGATTGGACTCGAATTGAATCAATTTTGACATCAGCAGATTTTTCTTGTCGAAACAGTCAATTTGATTATAAACTTACTAGATTCGTAGCTTGGATGATCATGAAATTAAGTTTATAATATTTATTTCTAAAATGCATTGAGATTCGTGCTTGAAGGTAATTTTTTTTTTAAATGAACTTTTATAGCACTAAGATAATAAGAACGAGAACGATAAAAATCTCTGCTACTTCTCTTGCAGCGGCTGAAAAAATGCTGTAGAGTTTTTGCAGTACTTTTGCAACAGTTGAAGAAGCTTTTTTATAGCGGTAGTTACGGCTACAAAATTTTTGTGCCGCAAATCTATACAAATGATAATGCTGATAATAACCACATTTTTGGATTCTAGAGATTTTGGCAGCGGTAATATGCTTATAATTAATGAAGCGGTTTAAATAGCAGCCGCAAATATGTACAAAATTTTAAACCTCAAAAACACCCATCAAGTCAAATTTTAAATTAAAGTCATTGTTGGAGGTAGTTACAACTTATTAAAAAATAGTTGTGAAACTACTAACAAAATAATCTGATGTTCAAAAAACTGTAATGACTATTACAACTTTTTTTTTTTTTTTTGAAAAAGTCAGTCGCAGCTAGTAAGTTGTCATCACACCTAATCAGGACCGATGGAAAAATGCATATTTCAGTTGCAGCTTTTTGAAATGGCTGTCAAAACGTAGTTTACCCAAACATACAATAAGTCTTGAAACCAATTCGTTAAAAAGTTCAACAACAATTCAATCTATTTGGATTTAAACCTAAGATTTTTTAAGTGATTTTGTCAAGTAAAAGGAACTAATGACTTAAACCAACAAAATGAGTTAATAAATTTGTTTGACAAATTTCTTTAAACCAATATTTTAGAAAAATAAGATAATATGTGAATGAATTTGATATAGAATAAAAAACTAAATCAGTAATTCTTTATTAAGATTATTGAAGCTTTAATAATTACTTTGCAATATGAAAAGAAGATCTAAACCAATCAAATTCCATCTAGATCTATATCAATATACACATTGCGCTTTCAAGATTCATTTGGAAACATTATAAATAGTCTCCCATTACAACCAAAAGTGATTTAAACAGAGAAATTATCAGCATAAACACAATATAAAAGAGCACAAATACATGAAGTTTTATGTGGTTTGGTATGGGGAGTCTACATCCACGAGGCTTTACTTTTATTTTATTTTAACAGCAAGATTACAGGTTACATTCAACTGTTAAGTCACAAACACAAGAATATTGTAAAATCTAAAAAAGAAATAACACAAGGTCAGATTTTAACTTATTTGCAAACAAGAGTAGGGGATGAAATCAATCCTTAGATTTGCAATCTTAACTCCCTGAAGTTGTATTATCTACTCTGATTTGCATTGCTCTAGCTGTTCCTCTTCAATCTTTAATCTCACTGTCCAACCCGAAGTCATATTAGCTTTCATTTTCTTCTTTCCATGTTGACGCAATGATGAAAACTTCTCGCTGTTCTCTAAATCTTTAAATTAAAAGAAACCGTTCTTCTTCAAATTTTAATGTGTGTCCAACCCAGAGTCATATTTGGTTGCATTTTCGTCTCTCCATGCTCATGCCAAAGATGTAGACTTCTCAATGCTCTCTCAATCTTGAAATCAAAAGAAGAAGATTAATGAAACTTTTGTGGCTGCAATAGTATTCTAAGATATGTTGGCACTTAAGCAATTATTATATTGTTGTTGACCGAAAAGTTGTATTTTTGATGACCTTTTATGAATCCTGGAGCAATACCTTCACTCCTTTAAATAATAGAGTTTCCAGAGCAATACCTTCACTAGAGATTTGAGAGCTCCCATTTAGTTGATTAGAATTCCTGGATGGAGCATGCCATAAGAGATATTTTGCACGGCTATTGAGCTTTGGTGTTTCTTTTTATCTACCTCCTTGGGCCCTTTCTTTTTAGTCTTTTTCTCATAGCTGTATTTTTTCAAGTTTTTCTCATTCATTTTGTTTTCTTTTCTCATGGGTTTAATTGAACTTATTTGTTAATATATTAGTTGAGTATGTAATTTTATAGTTTAACTTATGGCTTTTATTATAATTTAGGGTAATTTTGTCTCTTAGCTTTATTTACTTATATGCTCTAGTTCTTCTTTATAAAAGAGATTTTAGGACTTATAAGAGGTATATGGTTAGAAATGTGAGTTGTAGCCCATAGTCTTATTTTTTTCTCTCATTCAGTGCTAGCAAAATCTCTCTCCCTGTGGACATTAGTTGATCATCTTGACGCCGATGCACGTAAATCCTTTTGTGTTTGATTGTTATTGTGTGAATATATATGTTTTTGAATTATTTTCGCATAACAATTGGTATCAGAGTTTCGGGTTCGTGATCAAAGCGTGATTCGACATCGACAGCTGCAAATCCGATGTGTGCTAGTCCTCCTCTATAAAAAAGACTTAAGACTTATGAGAAGTGTATGGTGAAAAGTGTGAATTGTAACCCCTAGACATTTTTTTTCTCCCCAATCCGATGGTGGTGAAATCTCCCTCTGTGTGAACATAAGTGAATCAATTCAACACCGAACCATGTAAATATTTTTTGTTTGATAGTTCTTATGTGAATTTCTATGTTTAGACATTATTTTCACATAAACAATTGGTATCAAAAATAGATTTGTAATTGGAGTGTGGTTCACCCTCCATAGCAGCAAATCCAACTTGTGTTGATGGCCGTATTTGCATTAGGTGGTAGGACGTGGCTTGTAGATAGATTAAGAGGTTTGACAGCAAACCGGCTGGTTGGACGCGAAGATTGGCTTGCAGCAAAAGGATCGCGACAGCTGGGAGATTACGGCGTCTCCGACGCTCCAGCGGCAATTCCAACTGGAACTTCGCGAAGAACAGAGAGAACAAAAAAAAAAAAAAAAAAAAATTTTTTTTTTCTATAAAAAAAGA
>NW_018234081.1:8239-12731 GCF_001263595.1 Phalaenopsis equestris
AATTTGATATATCCCCAGCCTCTAATAATAGTAATCATTTTTAATTTTTTTAAAAAAAATAAAAAAATAAAATAAACTAAATAAATATATTTGTAAGAATACAAAAATAATAAATAATAATAAATTCCAAACAGATTCTTGCGATTTTCATAATAAATATAATATAATTTAAATTATAATTTTTCATATCATCTATCATAAAATAGATTTCATGTTCAATATTCTTATAATGAAGCTTTTAATACCAATATAGAACGATTTACGTACACATCACATAATTTTTGATATATTTATTATTTATTATTTAAAATTTAATTCTTACATTTATACTGCTTTGTTTATATTTGAAAAAATGTGTTTCTTTGTTTTTAAAATTAATAATAGTGATATTATTATGTGATATAACAAGCTTTAGTGTTATGAATATAAAAAAGTAAATTTCATATATTAAATATATTACATGGTAAGTATGTAAATGCAATATAAATTTCATCTGAACTCCCGTTTTTCAAAGCTAACAGCAAATAATGAAAAATCAGCGGTATCTTGCTGGCACCAACAAATCATCCATGATATGTTTGGTACTGTACAAGATTACAGGATCACTAAAGGGGAAAAAAAGGGACAGAGCTTGATTCCAGGTGTGGAAAGGTTGTAGGGAGTCTTTTTCTTAAAAGTGGTTCTCAAATCTTGTTTGAGATCTTAAAGTAGTGATCCCAATCGGGCCGGTTTGATCGGTTCAATCATTGATCTATCAGTTGATCAGTTCAGTCCAATCTCAAAATCATTTTTTGCATAAAAGCTCGATTGAACCGGTCACAATCAGAAATTAAATGGTGAACGAGTGAACGGATCAGATTTTTAAGAGCCAGTCTGGTCAAATATTATATAATTTTAGTTATTTGATTTTGATCGGATGAATAGAAATTAGATATTTAAATTAAAAATAGATAAAATATTATGTCTTAAATTTTTAATTTAAAAAATTATTCAAATATTAGTTTTTGAATTAATAAAAATAATATTAATATATCATTATTCTTTTATTTAAATTCTATATTTAATTTTTTATTACATCATCCAATTTAACTAGAGTTAAACGATCAAACTTTGAATCTCCGATCCATGTTAAGTCTAATTTTCACAACTTCGCTCTAGCTTATGATTCATAATCTAATTGCCACAAATGTACACCTTCCTAAGGTAAAATCTGATAAGCAAAAATTTAAATTATTAATTTTTTTTAAATAAATATATTTTAATTTATTTCGTTGCTCAAATATAATACTTATCATAAAATAAATTCAATTATTATAAAAAAAATATATTATAAACAATTTTATTCAAAATATGCCCACTTTTTTTCTTAAACATATCGATCTCTTGAAGGAAAAATATAAATTGTGGTGACGCTTAATGATAAATATCGTCATTGTTATAACATTTCTCAATATCTTTTCTTGCTATCGGATATTTTTTTTTATTTTTTACGTACGTTAAGGAAATTAATTCGTAAATATTTGTTATCTTTTATTCATATGTTTTTTTTTTAATGATAGAATAAAATAAATTTAATAAGTTAATTTTTATCTTATATTTTTTAAGATTGAATTAATTTATTTTTAAAAACACCAAAAAAAGTTTTAGACTTTTTAGACATTCAACGTGTCGAGGTCTACAAGCTTAGCATGATCTAGCAAATCCACAAAAAAATAATAATAATAATAATAAACCCACAAGATGAGCAAATATTGTATGTGGTCTCCATAAGTCCTGATAACGGTTTGGATGGGCCGCGTGCGAATGTACAATGGGGTAGTCGCATCCGAGCTTTTGTCAAGTCATGTGAATATGGTAAGTTTTTTCCCATAAGAGACACGTGCAAGGAGAGCAAATATGGTAAATTTTTTAAATGAGATTGAATCAAATTAAAAACGTTTAATTCTGCCAAACTGTGATCACCAAATCTAAAAAGGACCACCATAAAACCTAAAAAAAGCTTAAGAGCTCAACACATTTACACATTGATCAATACTCCTAAAGTTAAAGGCATGGCCAAAAATATTTTTTAACAGGTAATCTTTATTGTTGAAGCATCTTACAATATAAATACAGATTGGCTGGGAACAATTATTGAGCTGTTTGAATATTTGATTCTTATCTATAGTGCTGAGGATAATGAGATTTTAAAGAAAAGCCGCAATGATGATCATCTATCACAATTAAGTTCTTTTTTTTTAAGTTAAAGCAGGAATTAATTATTATTATCATTATTATTATTTGGAAGAGAAAGGAGGTAATGTAAACAAACAAAAATAAAAACAAAAAGGAATACTTCTTCACTTTGATATCAAAACTTGTAGGGTTAATTAGTTTTGATATATTTATAGGATTATAATGTTTCTTGTTTTATGAAGAGGCATTTACATATATACCAGCCAATTCTTATGTATTTACATATACGTGGGCTCCAAAAATTTGATATATCCCCAGCCTTCCTCAGAAAAAAAAAATAGTGAAATGAGACAAGTTTACCATGAAATTCCGGGGTGAATTTTAAGAAGCCAGATGAGATAGTAGATAAGATGCTACTTCGAAATTTCACCCTTCCACTTGGTACAAGCCCCTATTGTTAATTAACCCTCGTGATAATGAGAAAGCACTTTTGATTAAGGTTAGTCGTTAGATAGCTAATTACTCGTCATATATTAGCAACAGATTTAAGATTTAAGATCTATAAAATAATCATTGCGAGCATAACAGAGAATGTAGGGGAAATAATGATGCGCCCGCTCAAGATCCGAAGGTTTCGTCGTCTCTGGGCGATGTGGATCCTGATCTACTTAGTCAGAGAAGTTAGTTGACCAAACTTGACATAAGGATCATTGTCAATAGTCATGGATTACTTTGTCCAAGATGATCTTGTAGACTTGGGGTGATATTTGTCTAAGGAGACTAATCTATGTCGACCTTAGCTAATTGAGGAGGATTTCATGCCCTATCAAATATATCATGTGATTCATAACTCAAAAAGGCACAATACAATTGGAGAACTAGTGGGCTACACCCGTGACTCTAATATAATGATGTCATTTGACAACAAATCAGTCGGTTTGAAGGCTCTGGTCATAACTACATTTTGTGGTGTCATTTGATGGCAAGATCACATGAACAAATAACTCAAACCACATCTTTACTGGCACAGAGTTATTTTGAGTTTTAATTTAGTAATAAAATTAGCATGACATTGGCTCTATATGAGCTTAGGACAAAGTTAGATTTATCCACATCAACAAATGATTGTGAGGATGACTAAATTTGTGCTCCACTTTTTAGCTATTTGATTTTTTATTTCATTTTATATATTTTTGTGATTTAATATTTGAATTTTTTTAAGTAAACCTCTTTGTTTGAAATTCAAGATCAACACGACTATCATATTTGATTGAAATGCTTATTTTTTTAGTTTAATTGAGCTTATCCATTTAAGCATTCAATAATCATTACTCAAGTCAACTTCATTCCCGACAACCAAGGAGACTGAACTGGCCTAGTGAGGGCTCAGTCATGTCCACTACAATCCTTTTAGGGAAATGGATCAGATTGAAGTATGGGACTTACGTTGACCTTGCCCTACAAGAAAGGGGGCCTATCCAAAAGCGTGTAATTGTAATATTTTTCAATTTGTCTTTTAGAAATAGAATTTTCATTGAATTTTAAAACACATGCACATTTCTGAAGGTGGGACATTTTTGGATTTAATTTGATTTAAACCCACACACTATTCTCGAACACTAAGGATTTGAAAACTTTAGCCAAGTGACAGAGAGTACATCTGGGCATATTTTGATTTTGTGCACATTTCAAAATAATAAAATTTTATCATTTGCAAGATTTTCTTATCAGGAAAAGACATGCAAATGTTTTATTTTAAGCCCAAAACTTTGGGTCTTATGTTTGTTAGAAAGTGTGTTGTGAATGTGATGGTAATTATATCAAATTTTCATTTTTGTCTTTTGAAAATAATCACCTTCATTTCGCTAACAAATGTATTGCAAATTTGGTGGCGAGTGTTTGATCCGGTGTGTGTTCATTACAGATTTTCTTCGAGCTCGTTGATGAGTCATCGAGTCCCCTGTAAAACTGGTATATATTATTTTTAATGCATCATCTATATTTATAAGTGATCTAGTGGATTCGTTACAAGTTTCATTTGAGAGTGGTGCAGATCAATTGGCGATAATGATGAATTTAGTTTGCACGCAAAAGTTACATTTTGAAATTTTATCACCTTCTGTTTGCTAGCCAATACATCATGAATCCGGTAGCAAAAACCATGGATTTGGATTGCATGCAAAAATTTTATTTTGAACATTTACTACATTTCGATCGCTAGTAAATAAATTTTTAATTCATTGGGGATTAGGAAAATATAATCTTTATTGTGCATTTTAAACATTATATTTTACTCACTTAACCCCATTTGATTGTT
>NW_018234082.1:0-556 GCF_001263595.1 Phalaenopsis equestris
AATGGGTGCCTCAAAAACCTCTTTAAAATTTGTGAGAACCGATTTTACTCATCTAGTAACTACCACTGGTGCTTAATCGTGGGGTCTCGGCGCTTAGGTGCGACCTTCTATGTTTAACCGGCGCTTAAGCGTGGGATATGGCGCTTAGGCGCTAAAACCCTTTTGCACAATTTTTCACCCTTTTGCTCCAAATTTAATCATTTTTCACTCCTTTAAGCATTTTTTTTCATTTTTTACTTGTATCTGCAAGAAAACACAAAAATCCCTTCCATTAAAGTGCAATATCTCAAAAACAGATATAAAAATGTGTCTACATGTGTCTTAAAATACTATATATTTTATGTGTATCAATGAGCTAGGACTACCAATCATCCATGAGAATAAGGGTAACTATTTACTAATTGTTAGGGTGCAGTCATGTCAATCCCTTACTAGTCTAAGACATGGATTACTCCTCACATATCTTTATACCTTTCTCATCATTGCTCTTATCACTAGAACCTTCAAACTTACACCAGCTTGATGATCCATATGTGGCATATCAAATATCCCTAGT
>NW_018234083.1:0-500 GCF_001263595.1 Phalaenopsis equestris
GAATGATCTGTATGCACTACACAATCAGTTCCAATAATATATGATCTAAATTTATCAAAAACATATACTATTGCTAATAACTCTTTTTCAGTTGTTGTATAATTGATTTGAGTTTCATTAAGAGTTTTACTAGCATGGTAAATTACTTTGAAAATTTTATCATATCTTTGTCCTAAAACAGCTCTTATAGCATAATCACTAGCATCACACATCAATTCAAAAGGTTTTCCCCAGTTTGGTGAAACTATAATTGATTCAGTGATTAATTTTTCTTTTAATAAATTAAAAGCTTTTAGGAATTCCTCATCAAAATTGAAAATTACATCTTTCTTCACTAAATGGAATAAAGGCTTAGCAATCTTTGAAATGTCATTAGTATATCGCCTGCAGAATCCAGCATGTCCTAAAAAACTCTTAATTTCCCTTACATTTGTTGGATAATGTAAATTAACAATCACTTAAATTTTAGCAAGTTCTACTTCCATACCATTTTCTGATAT
>NW_018234084.1:0-1679 GCF_001263595.1 Phalaenopsis equestris
CAACATGGATATCCATGAAGTCTTCTTCAAGATAACCACTGCAATCAAAATCTTCATCTTCTTCACTTATGGAGACTCCATGTTCTCGAGCTAACTCATAGATCTCATCTCGAAGTTTTTTGACTTTCTCTTCAATTCGTGATATATCACTTACTCTTACAGAACCTTGTGGGGTTTCCTTCTCCATTTCAGTGACAATAATGGTAATAATATCAGATACTTCAGATTCTAATTTGATTTCTTGGTCAGACTGTATCAGTGATACAACCTTGGGTATCCACATCTTCTTCATAAATGATAATTCAGGACAAGGTGTTCTAGCAGAATTATCAACATGTTGAGAAGAAGTATGCTCCTCTTTGTGTATACCATATACAGTGTTAGATAAATATCTTTGAGAGATTCTTGGACCCAATCTTGATTTTATGGGTCGATGTCTTGTAGTATCAAATCTATTTCCCAAACGGGACCAAACAGAAACACGAGCAGATGTATTTTGTTTGGATTTAATATCCCTCAGAATCTCTTCTTTCATTCGAGGGGATATTGCGTGTCCCATTCGTCTGAATAACTCAGGGACTGAACAACCTTCTTTGACAGCTAATCATTGAAAAACTGTACTAACTTGAGAGACGGGATGAAATTTCTTCTTTCCCCTACTCTGTTTACGAGAGATTGGTAGAGTAACGACTATGTTTTGGACATTTTCGTGTCCATCGGTATTCATAAGAGGATAAAACTTGCTTTTCCTCAACATTGGATAGAGTTATGGTAATTCCTCTTCCTTTTGATAAAGTTCTTCTTTAGTAGGTATTTTCTTAGAGATCTGAATTTTAGCTGCTTTTCGGGCTTTCCTATTGCGGTTTCTTCTCTGAGATCGGGTCAATGGTACAGTCTTTGAACTTGATCCGATTTCAAAAATTGAAGGTACAGCAGTTAATTCTTTAGTCGGATTCTCTATCATCACGATTTCTTTTCCCTTAGTAGCGGGACAACTGTCTTTGTTGGTGTTATAGCGACAGTAGCAGAGGTTTTAATTTTCTTGTGAACAGAAAAGTCATCAAGGGAGTTCAAGTTAAATTCAGCAACCAAAGGAGCCTTTCCAAGGGTGACCTCGAGATCTTCAAATCCTGTTCTAAACTTGATAGTAGTAGCAACGTTGCAGGCCTCGCGACTTGTTGGCAGGTTGCAGGTGAATGTTAAGGCCTTGCGGCTTGTTGGCAAGTTGTAGGTGAATGTTAGCGTTAGGTGGGTCATTGCAGCAACTTTGCAAAAGAAAGTGCTGAGGTTAGTTGTATGGCCAAAGTATTGTAGTTTTAGCGCAAACACTAAAGCTAACAAAGGGAATTCTAAAGACTAGGTTAATAAAATTTTTTTAAAATTTTCAAAATTTGCGTAGTATTAGTTTAATTTGCAAAATTAAAACATTTTAGGACCCAGTGTGGGACCGACTTTACGCAACGCCTAGGTGGAACTAGTCCACCAACACACTTATTGGGAGTCCGACCTCGTATAAAGATTAGAATGTCCTTAATGGCCTTCTGAATTACTCTGTCCCAGGATGGTTGAACAGATAATCCTGAAGGTCAAAAGAGTTGACCGTACCTTCCCGAGACAGAAATGGGTAAAGTATGCCAACTAAAAAAAGGTAATCTGGATTCATGAGGGACATGAATGCA
>NW_018234085.1:0-386 GCF_001263595.1 Phalaenopsis equestris
TATATTTTTATTAAATATCTCTGAGGTCAAGAAACTCAGAGAAACAAATATCTCATTTTTTTTTAATTATTATAATTTTATTAGTAAAAATCCATTTTTAACCTTTAAAAATTATTTTAAGCTTCAAAAGTCAATATCTTCACTTAGAAAATCAGGAAAAATATTTCAATTATTTTTAAGTGCTTAGGAAATAATTTAGAATATTTCCATGAATTTTATTATCAATACCTTTTGTGATTTTTATCATTTTTTAATTAATTAAATATTAAAGAAAGGCGTAAAAATGGAATTTATATTTTAATTACAAATTTATTTTTAGAAAATCCCTCATATCACAAAGAACTCCAAAATTTAATTTTTATAATTTTTTGAGTTATATTTTAATT
>NW_018234086.1:0-592 GCF_001263595.1 Phalaenopsis equestris
GTTGTTGTTGTTGCTGCTGCTATTGTTGTTGTTGTATTTGTTGCGTTATCGTTCTCAGTGTTGTCATTCTTGTTATGGTCATTGTTTTTGTTGATTTTGTTGTTGTTGTTGTTGTTCCTACAGTGGTTTTGTTGTTGTAGCTGTTGTTGCTGCAGTTGTTGTTGTTGAAGTTGTTGTTTTTGTTCATGATGTTGCAGCTGTTGTTGCTGCGGTTGTTGTTGTAGTTCTTGTTGTTTCTACAGTTCTTGTTGTTGCTGCAGTTGTTGTTGTTGTTGTTATTGTTGTTTTTGCTGCTGATGTTGCTATTATTGTTGCTGTTGTTGTTGATATTGCTATTGTTTTTGTTGTTTTTGTTGTTGTTGCTACTGTAGTTGTTGTTGTTGTTTGTTGTTGCTGCTGTTGATGTTGTTGCTGTTGTTGATGTCATTATCATTCTTATTGTTGTTGTTACCGTTGTTGTTGTTGTTGTTGTTGTTGTTGTTGCTACTGTTGTTCTTGCTATTGTAGTTGTTGTTGTTGTTGCTAATGTAGTTGTTGTTGTTGTTTGTTGTTGTTGTTGTTGTTGTTTTTGTTGTTGTTGTTGATGTTGTTG
>NW_018234086.1:602-904 GCF_001263595.1 Phalaenopsis equestris
TGTTGTTGTTGTTGTTGTTGTTGTTGTTGTTGTTGTTGTTGTTGTTGTTGCTGCTGCTGTTGTTGTTGCTGCTGTGCTGTTGTTGCTGTTGTTGCTGCTATTGTTGCTGCTGCCGCTGCTGCTGCTGCTGCTGTTGTTGCTGTTGTTCCTCCAGTTGCTGGTGTTGGTGCTGGTGTTGGTGTTGTTGTTGTTTTTGTTGTTGTTGCTGCTGCTGTTGTTGTTATTGCTGGTGCTATTGTTGTTGTTGTTGTTGTTGTTGTTGTTGTTGTTGTTGTTGTTGTTGTTGTTGTTATTGTTGTTGC
>NW_018234087.1:0-330 GCF_001263595.1 Phalaenopsis equestris
TTTTAGTTCTACTCAAATGAAGTCCTTTAGACTCCCATGTAGATCTTCGTAATTCAAGTTTTTCCTGGGCTTTTTCTCCAGTCTTATCCATGAGAAGAATATCATCAGCAAAAAGCATACACCAAGGTACATCCTCATGTAAATGTCCAGTAAGACCATCCATAACTAAGCAAAAAGATAAGGGATCCCTGATGTAATCCAACAGAAATAGGAAAATATTTGATCAATCCTCCTTCAGTTCTAACACAAGTAACAACTCTACTATACATATCTTTACTGACTTGAATATAAGCCAATCAACACCTTTCTTCTTAAGAACGCTCCAAATGA
>NW_018234088.1:0-336 GCF_001263595.1 Phalaenopsis equestris
TACCGATAAAAACCCCACCTCTATTGGTATGAAAAAGAATAATACATTGCCTTATATTTTGCATACCTTACATTGCCTTATATATTGCACTTTAAGGGAATATATTTTTCATGTTTTATTGTAGAATGTTGATTTTTAAGACTTGAAGCAAAAAAGAAGCAAAAATGATGGAATTTGAAGTCAAAATGACGTTTTTGAAGAAATACTCAGCGCCAATGGCGCAAAGAAGGACACCGACGGCACAGACCTATAGAGCAGAGGCCAGACTATCTCAACGTCGACAACGCCAGGAGCAGCGTCGAAGGCGCCATTTAATTGAGAGCATTGAATTAATTC
>NW_018234089.1:0-1081 GCF_001263595.1 Phalaenopsis equestris
TAAAGTTTGATATTTACATTTATAACACATTGATGTTATGAATTTATGCATGAAAAGGTGTATTTCACTTCTAAAATATAATAATTATGGTATTTGATGTGACGCTATACATTCGAGTGGTGCAAATGTAAATATCAGCTTGGTATTTAAGTAGAAATACTGGCAGACAACCATTCTGTTGTTGCTACAGCTATAGGGAATGGGGTCAATTTTCAAGTTGATTTGGGCAAAGCATATGTTCCTAGCTCCTGCTTTCCATCATTGGGTGGTTTAGTGCTGTTTTGTATCCATCTTCATGTTTCTGGCATTGTTAATTTAGGCTTGGGAAGCAGCCGCATAAATAATTCGATGGTGAGAGAAGTGAATTTCGTCCCATAAGTAATTAATTTCAGATTTTCTTTTTTGGATAATTTTGATGACAGCACTTGATATGTAAAGAAATGTAGCATCTTCATCAGGGATTATGAGCAGAGAAATGAATGAGTTAGTTGCTTTTTCTTGAATTGTTTTTTTTCAATAAATATGCCAATTTTTTAGCGATTCATTTTCATTTTTTATCATTTTTTTATAAACTAGAATTGTGTTTTTTTTTTGGAATTCTACCTTCATTTTTTTAGCAGGAAGAATAGCATAGTGCTGTTGAAATATAAATTTGATTTTAGTTGTTTAAATAGAGCTTAATTTCTAGAAGCTTATTCTTTATTCTAAATTATGTGGTAGATATGAAATTATTGTGTAGTAGGTGTCGGTAGGTATGAAATTATTGTGTGGTAGGTGCGAAATTATTTATAACCATTGAATTTGAATTGTGGTGACACAATCCTAGTCATTAATTTAGGAGGTGTCACTAGTATAAATAGAGGTGGAGTCTTTGAGTTTGTATCAAACCAAGTTAAGGTAATAAATAAGAGTCAAGCTTCTTCCATAAGTTTTTTAGCTTTTGTCATATCATAAAAGTTTCTCCATTCCAACAAAGTGGTATCAGAGCCTAAAGGTTCCTTTATAGAGCAATGACAAACGCTGACATGGTTTCCTTCCAAGTCCCGATGTTGTGGTGGAGCCCGGTTTAAGAAAATCAAAA
>NW_018234090.1:0-254 GCF_001263595.1 Phalaenopsis equestris
GTTGGGTTAGACATGGGTCTAGGTTGGGCTAGGCTAGGGATAAGTCCAAATTAAATGGTCCACATGCTTAAGGGAGATGCTGTGAAGATTTTTTATGAAGGGATAGAGTGGAAATTTTGGGGCTAAGGCCACCAGTTTGGTGAGATTTTGAGACATAGCCAATTTGAGGTAACTTTGGGGAAAACATGGACTTAGGTTGAAATCAAATTAAATTCAGACCTCACCAAGGCCAATTGAAGGTCAAGTTGGATGTA
>NW_018234091.1:0-352 GCF_001263595.1 Phalaenopsis equestris
ACTTGCTGTAGAAAAGTAATTGAAAAAAATTGAAAGAGAACTTTACAGTATTAAAAATGCAATAAGAGATCTTAAGTAACTTTTTGATTACCTAGATTGGAGGATGAAAGAGAATTTTGATCATATTAGAACATTTGAAGCAGGATTCTGATGTTTAAGGAAAAAAGATGGATCGAAGAAAACTCAACTGATCAATTCTCATACCCACCCTTCTACAATTGGTACGTTCTTTACCAGTCCATGGGAGATATTAGAGGAGAAGAAATCACTGAAGATGAGGCAGAAAAATTTAAGATTTTGGACTCTCTCTACTAGTGTAAAATACTTATGTACTTAATGTGATTGTGTGGAT
>NW_018234092.1:0-1022 GCF_001263595.1 Phalaenopsis equestris
TTTACATATCTAACAACTTAACTTCAATTTTTACAAACATGCCAGCTTACCTATGAGTAAAAAGGTGTATTTCACTTTTTCAAAGGTAAAGTAGTGGTATTTTTTTGTTTGATGTGAAAGATTTCGATAGATATGTAAAAAAATAGGAATTTGGCGGTACGCAGTTAAATGCCCCAATAAAAAATGTCAGACACGGAAAAAATATAACTTCTGCACGATGGTGTAGAGCTGTCAAATGCTGAGAAAAAATCCAGGTACAAATAATTAAAGAACATGCAAATTTTCAAATGTGTTTACATAGGTTTCTCAAACAAGTTCCTATAAGGAGTGGGAATCTGCTGGCAAAGATGACAGGATATGAACTCCTTATAACTGCACGAATTGCAGTTATACTTATGGATATGAAGTATTCCAATTTGCTGATTTGAAGGGGATTTGAACTCATGGTAAGAAAAATCAGGTGCTAAATTATTTCATAAAAAACCATATATTGTATTGAAAATTTCTATTTTATCCTATTTCCCACCATGAACCCAAGGATGTAGGATTTACGGTAGGAGTGTGCAGCATTATTAGTCAGAAAAAAAAAATTTTTGAGTTGATTTTTGGTTTCAAAATGTATTTCGGTTTTTAAGAAAATAAACTCTATATTCAGTTTTCGATTATTGGATTTATTTTAATTTGTATTCAACCGAACAAACCAAAAAGCCAAAAATTTGAAATTAAATGGAGGATCGATCAAATTAAATCGATATCATACATGTAAGATATGCAATGCTTTATATGATTCTTGATATTTGTTCATAGTTGAATTCCTAATAACTAAATTTCAATTTGTTTATGACATAACCGTTCAAACCCAATTAAATTTTGATTCAGCTAGTTCAGCTTTATCAAAATTTTAATTGGTTCTATTTTTCGAATTTCGGATTTTGGTTGCAATCGGTATGACAAATTTAAAAATTGATCCATCCAAAACGGCCGAATGCTCACGGCCAGGGTCAGCAGAAAAGAGGAAACAG
>NW_018234093.1:0-5559 GCF_001263595.1 Phalaenopsis equestris
ATGATTCACCAACTGACTGGCTAGTTGTCTAAAATCCACTATCATTATATGAGTACTCCTTTAGAGTTTTGTAACATTCTAAATAAAGGATGTTACATTTTTGGCATTCTACTAATGTTCATGTGTCCAATATCTGTCTGGGGATCTTGGCGTTGCACGTCGAGCAACCCGCACAAAGCTCATCTGTAATTTTCGGTAACGTCGACTCTGTAGCAGAATCAGACTCGTCCTCTCTGGAAAGCAAACTAGAGGAAGTCTTCCTCATGAAAGGATCATAGATTTTCCCCTCAGGAATTAGGGTAACTAAGTTTTTTGCCTCTTTTAGGTGTCTTCTTTCTTCACATAGGAAAGCTCTGTGTTTTTGGTTATTGTCACTTCTGCATGGAGTTCTTCTTAACTATGCATCTGGCAGTCTCTCATCATCAGTAATGACTAGATATCCTGTTGACAAAGTTCTCATATATGGTAGGCAACTAGTCCCTTCCATTGGACTTTGCTGAATTATCACTTTCTTCCTCCTTAGCGAGGAATCATCTATAGTGCTGATCTTTAACAGTGTTGGTAGCTCTTATTTCTGTTGAAGGCTGACTATGTCCATCAGAGGACCCTCGTAGTTCACATCGACCTTGAGGTTCCCTTTCCTTTTTATGTGCGAGATTCCAGCCATCCTTGAAAGCAAAATTCACCTTATGTCCTGGCATTTTTTCTGCATACAACAACAAAAACCTCAGTGCGCTGAAATTTAGGAGGAACATGAACAAAGCCAAACATTTATTTGACAGAATTTTTGTTTACATGGGTGCAAAGATTATTTAATTGATGTTTTTCTATTTAATTTAATTTAGTATATTTTTAAAATTAAAAGCAGAAAGGAGAAAGTCAAAATATGCAACTTCAAAAGTTTTCATTTTATTGAGGTTAATTTTATTACAAAATTTTAGACCCAATCATAGATGCTTGACCAAATAAATAACCCCAGAATGATCGAAGTCTCAAAAAGTAAATTTCAAGTAGCATCAAGTTGTATAGTATGTCTTCAAATATCATTCAATAATCTCCAGCATAAGTCTCTCCCCTCAAAAATCCACTAGCTGGTAGGCTCCTCTTGAATGGACCTTTTATATGACAAATGGTCCCTCCAAAGTTGGTTCAAATTTTCCACCTATCTTGTGACGTGAAAGAATAGTACATTTGAGAATAAGAATGAAGTCACCCACTTTAAACATCATCGGGCGAACCAATTTGTCATGAGCTTGTACCATTCTTACTTGGTAAAGCTCCAAATTCTATGGTGCTTCTAATTGTTTTCCCTCGAGACTTTCCAGTTCTTCAAGTCTAAGCTTTGCAATTTCTTCTATTGTAATTTGGTTAACAATGGTGACTAAGAGAGACGGTGTCTGAACTTCCAATGGCAGTACGACCTCAGACCCGTAAACAAGCACATAAGGTGTACATTGATTGGGAGTCCTGAACATCGTCCGGTAGGCCCGCAAACCTTCTAACAGTTTATTATGTCAATCTATTTTATTTTTGTGGAATGTTTTCTTTAAATATTGTACCAGTGCTTTGTTGAGGCCTCGACCAATTTGTTTGCCCTGGGATAGTAGATTGTAGAATATCTCCAATTTATCCCTTGCTGCTTGACAAAGTTACTGATTTTTGTGCTTTTGAAGTCTGTCCCATCATTGAAAATCACTCTGCATGGAACTCTGAAATGGTATACTATTTGACTCTTAAGAAATTAAAGGACGTACTGCGTTGTAACCTCTCGTAACGACACTGCCTCTACCCACTTGGAGAAGTAATTCATAGTGGTAAGAATAAATCTATGTAACTTAGAGGATGGAGGGTCTATCAGACCTATTATGTCTATACCCCAACACTTGACTGGCCAAGAGGCAACAGTACGGTGTAACACATTCAGAGGTTGGTGTAAGACCACCCCATGCACTTGACAAAGTTGACACCTTCTAGCTGTATCCGTGCAATCGAACATCATTGCTAACAAATAATATCCGAGTCTTTTGATCTTCATTTTCATTTTTGGCCCCGACTTGTAAGCTCCACACAATCTGGCATGTACTTTAACAATATTCTATGCTTCTACTCTGCTTAGACATTGCAGGCACATTTGATTGAATAATCTTCTATAGAGGACATCAACTACTAGAGCATATGACATAGATCTTCTTGTGAAATGGTATGCCTCAAACTTGTCTTCCGGTAGCCTTCCATTTTGCAAATATTCTACCAATGACTTACGCCAGTCTTCGTTAATTTCAGCAACTGCAATCATCGTTTCTTCCTCTTTTCTGAGTTTATAGAAATTGTAGAGGTCGATCTGAGATAAAACTCATCTTCCTTGTACTGTAATGTTAATAGAATCCTTTGGGGGACACACCAATTCTTTATCAAGTTTTGATAAAGTATCGATATTAGCATTATCACCTTAAAGAATCTGATAAAGAGTCTTAATAGGGATTAGCTTCATTTCATACCAACGTTATTCTGCTAGTTTTGGTTTTAAATTCTTCTATTGTCTGGCAACTTATTGAATGATGAGTTGTGAGTCCCTAAAAACTTCAATGTCTATTATATGATTGAGATTGTCAACTCCAATCAAGTAATCAGAGCTTCATATTCTGCTTCATTGTTGGTGCATGACTCTGTTAGGTGATAGAAAAATCTCTGTATACCTCGCATGATGAAAATTAAACCAATTCCTACTTTGCCCGGTATAACCATTCCTGATCCCTTAACTTTTTTGGCTGATGAAGCTCCATCAAAGTACAGTTCCCAATGTCTGACACTGGACGGTTCTACATGTAGTATCTACTCATCTAGCAATTCATCATTGAGTGGAGACCTAATTGGAGGTGGGGAACAAAAGTTGTATCAAATTGCAATAAAATTATTGACCATATTGTTAAACGTTCGGAAAGTGTTGGTCGGGTCATCAAATATTGTAATAGATTAACTTTCAAATTAAGGGTAATTTTAGGAGAAAGCATGCAATGCTTAAGCTTTTGGGTGGAAAAAATTAAGGTTAGGCAATGCAACTCAAAATGTGTATACTTTACTTCCATTGGTATTAGAAGGTGACTCAAGCAATAGAGCGCATCTTCCTTACTCTCATCATTGACCTGAGCTAGCAGGATTATGAGAGAGTTGTTTAAGGCCGCTGTATAAAGTACCAACTATTTTTCAAGGATAGTGGCAGCCAAAATAGGTGGTGTCATTAAGTATTTTTTAACATCCTCAAAGGCCCACTGACATTTCTCCTCCCAAATGAATTTGATGTCCTTTTTAATTACTGCCGAGAAGGGCTGACACCTACCTGACAGATTTGAAATAAAGTGTCTCAGATATGCAAATTTTCCTTGGATAGAGCTTAGTTGTTTCAAGGTTTTGGGAGGTGTCATTTCCAAAATAGCTTGAATTTTATTCGGGTCGATCTTAATTACCCGATGATGAACAAAGAATCCTAGAAATTTCCTGGAGGTGACGTCGAAGGCACACTTTAAGGGATTCATCTTGAGATTATATTTTCATAATCATTTGAACATGATCCGCAAATCGTACAAATGATCTATTTTCTATTTACTTCCAAATCATCCACATAACACTCCACTTGGTTGTGAATGAGGTTGTCAAAGATCTTCATCATTGCTCGTTGATATGTTGCTCGGACATTCTTTAACCTGAATGGCATCACTGTGTAGCAAAAGAACCTGATATGTTGCATCTTATGGAGCCATTTTTATTTGGTTATATCTTAATGATCTATCAATGACGGAGAAAATCTCATGTGTCGATGTGATGTCCACCATTTATTCTGGTATCGATAGTGGAAATTCATCTTTTGGACAAGCTTTATTTAGATCTCTGAAATTGATGCATACATGGATTTGTCCATTTTACTTCTTAAATGGTACACTATTGGCTAAACAAGTACGGTATTGTTCTTCTCTTGTAAAGTTATCATCTATTAACTTCTTTACATCAACGATGACTTATTGCTCTATCTCGAGGCGCATTCTTCTAGGAGTTTATTTTACTGGGGTCATATCTTTGCCTACCTTGAGCTTCTGTACTGCAACTTCTGTTGATAGCCCTAGCATTTCATCATAACTCCATGCAAAGCATTCATAAAATTTTTATAATAACTTTATCAGCTCTGTGGATTCTTCATCATTCAGTAAGGAACTTATAAATGTAAGTTTGGACCGCTCCTCAGTTCCGAGGTTAATTTCCTTCAATTCATCAACAGTTGACTGAATTTCTTCCTCAAATTCTAGTGGGGCATCTTCTATTAACTGATCTTGAGAGTCATTCTCAACATCAAGGTAATCCTCTTCTGATCTGCTTATAACAACCACACAAAATTTAGAATCATCGACTCGTCCTACAACACCACATTCGAGAACCACTTTCGAGTTGGGAGTCTGACTTTTAACATTCCACAATTTTTAAAAAATTTGTAACTTATATTTTGGCATTTGTTTTGGCAAATATCTGTGTTGACTTAACTTTTGTACACAAGGAGAAAAGTAACCAAAATGTAATTCCATAAATTCATTAGAATCCTAATCCAAATTTACATGGTTTTCAAGATTAGTAGAAGTAGAAGCATGGTAAAAATTGATCGGCTTTGAACCAATGCTACGGACTTCTTTGACCTCTAAACTCTCAACATTTTGAGGAAGGATCAGAGTAAGGGTCATGACATTCACATGGTGGTTTATCCAGTCATACATCGACTCATATCCACTTTTCTCCTCATCTCCCAAGGATATCTCGTACTATGGTTTCTTCTGTTTTATCGTCATCATTTCCTCCTCAGAGCTTTTTTCATCATCAATGTTGACAGTTGGCTTAGTCCATCCAATAATTGTATTGGTTCTTCTCCGTCCACGTCCTCGGCCTCGACCTCGAGTGCACGAACTAAAAGAACCCCCAACAACCTGTTGCAAAAGAGTGGCGGAGGATTGCCAAAGCGGAGCTGAATGGCTTTGCTCTCATGATCCTTTTGAATCTTCATTTTTATTTATGATCACCTCATGAGAGAAGACAGTTTTCTTTGAAGGTGCGTAGTAGGCAGTGTCTTTATGAATTGCAACTTTATGAACTAAAAATGGTTGTAAATCTCCTTTAATGCAATGTTCTTGTCCTTCCTTATAATACTTAATACACTAATTTAGAGATGATAGAACCATATTGTTCTCATGAATCTATAGTCGACCAAGTAGAGCATTGAAAGAGGTCTTGGCGTCAATGATATGGAATTTTACGGTTGTTAATAATTCCCCAACTTTCATAAGCAATGTAATTGATCCAAGGGCTCTTTCTCCCTTACTTTCTCCTTTGTTGTTGAATCCTCTTAACATCATTTTATTTGTTGTAAGCTTTTGAGCTTCAATATCAAAATATGCGAATGTCCGTAGACTCATTAAGTTAAGTGATGCTCCCAGATCCACTAAAACTCTGGACAACACAAATCTGTCGATGTTAACAACGGAGACAAAGAGCGGTCGTTTGAGGTCGGTGGTACCAATCAAC
>NW_018234094.1:0-7474 GCF_001263595.1 Phalaenopsis equestris
AAAAATAGTGCCGACAGTAATACAATGTTTAAAACCAAAGAAGTTGGCTCACGCACATTGTGGGATAAAGAAACATAAAAATATTTTGTGACATTTGTCTTAAGGAGATCGATCTAGGGATATAGGCCTACAACCTATTTCAACAGGGAAGGGTGGCAAAATATTATTAGAAAATTCAAAAAAAGTACGGGCATAGAGTACGATGGGATACAATTAAAGAACAAGTGTGGTCAGCTAAAAAAGAATTGAGAATTTTTGAAGAAATTAAAACGAGGATCAACAGGCGTGGGTGGGATCCGATGAAGTGAACAGTTAATGCTTCTGAGGAGTGGTGAGCAGAAAGACTAACGGTAAGCATTTATGACATGTCCCCCAAATTGATTAATTTCATTATTTTTTTTAAAATTGAAATAGATTTTATATGAATTTGTAGGTAATGTCTAATGCAAAAAAAAATTAAACTCAGTGGATTCGGTCCTGAGTTAGAGGAGCAGTTGGATCAAATGTTTAGAGATGTCGCTACTACGGGCAACAATGCATGTGTCCCTTGTGAGTGAGGGTGTGGTGGCACCCCCGAGAACTTAGGAGCCGACCAATCGAGTGATTCGACTAAAGTCTCTAACCCAGACCTCCATGAAGTTGAGCCACCTGCCGTTCTAAGCTTCCGCGAGTTGAGAACAAAAAGAAAGTGGAAGTTGTTTTCCTTAGAAACCAGATTTCACAGCTGTTGGCTTCACGCATCGCTGAACTCTACACATTTCAAGCAACTTCTGTCGACGAGATTTTGCAAATTCTGAATGAAACTATGGAGATTTCTGAAGAGTTTCCATTATACATGTTTGCGATAAAATTTTTTGAAGATTTGACCTGTAGAGAATTATTCATCAAGATGCCCAATGACCACAGGGTGGTATACCTATTATATTTTTATAATCACAAGAATATTTGATAGATTTTTTTTTACAATCGCTTGAGACATTTCTATTCATTTATTGTTTTTCATTTTACTTGGGATATCTCAACTTCTTGGGACATTGCTTATTCAGTGATACATTTATGTTTATTGTTTTGTCTGCAACCGTATATGATTATAGCTAATACATTGATACTTATGTGTTAGCCAGTACAATATTGATCTTCATGGATGTAATCAGAGAAAGGCGCAGAAAGACAGCTGTAGCCAACGCATGTTTGATGTACGAATATTATAACTCATACATAAAACGCTCCCCTTGCATGAAATCCTCATTTGTTAGAGACAAATGAGTTGGGGAGTTGCTTACGGGCCACCCAACGAGATTTAACAATATGTTATGTATGACACAAGCAGTATTTAACGATTTGTTGGAGGAACTCCATAAAAATCATGGACTTCATGGCTTTTCCAAGATCACTTCGTGAGAGGTGTTGGTGATGGCCCTCTACTTATTATTACAAAGTTAATAAATGCGAGGAATAGTGGAGGGATTTCAACACTCATCCAAAACAATTTATAGATACTTCTCAGTGGGGTTAATAACACTTGTCAGTTTTTCTTCACAAGTTATAAAATCAAAAGATCCTATGTTTAAATGGATCCCCACAGAGATTTCACGCAATGCACAACACAAGTCATTCTTTAAAGAAATTTCTTAAATTATTACATTCAATTTTAAAAAAATGTTATTATGTAACCTAATGTTATCTTTTCATAATTTTATTGGAGCAAACAATGGAACACACGTTGATGCATGTGTTTCAAATAATGAGAAGATCACATTCATTGGATGTTGCGGGTCCCTGATGTAGAATTTCATGGTTGTATATGACTTCAACATGTGCTTCACTTTTGTCATGGTTAGTTGGGATGACAGTGCACATGACATTAGAATTTTCAAAGATGCAACAAGGAATAATAAGTACAAATTCCCGCATCCTTTCATAGGTACACTTGAGCTCAGATACTCTCATAATTCACTTTTAACTTAATACTAATTATGAAATACATATCAGGAAATACAACTTGGTTGATGTTGGATATCTATTGCAGCGATGGTATCCCAAGCCCTATCCTGATATGAGATGCCACATATCTGGCTTTGAGTGAGAAAACAATAACACAATGTATCAAAAGAAATGTTCAATAAAAGACATTCATTCTTATGCGTTGTCATTGAGAAAACTTTTGGTATTTAGAAAAAGAAATGTGTTATACTCCGCGATATGTCATCTTACCCTTTTTCCAAACAGTTGTAGATTATGATTATCATGATGGCTCTCCACAAGTACATTTGATGACATCCTTCTCACAATGATATTGATTTCCATAGGGCGATGAGAATCATGAGCATGTACTCGCTGAGGCATTTGAGTATCATCTTGGACATTATTTGTCACCGCTTGAGAATAATGCTTCCACTACTTGTACTAAATATGGGAAAGGTGCAAGCAACATTGCAGAGTTGATGGAATAAATCACCGATGTGATAGTAGTAGAGTGATTGAAATATTTATTCTATTATCATTTATACTTTATTCAGTATTATTTGAGTTTTATTCAATTTTTTGTTTATTTTATTTCTTTGTATATTTGATATTGATTGTTTGGACTTTTTATGTTGTTTGTAAGCGTTTTTTTTTCTTGCATTTTATTTTTTTTTCTTTTGATGGGTTTAAGAGATCCATGATGAGATGTTTGTCCTTATGTGTTCTTTTTGATGGTTTGTTAGTCGATGTTGGTTGGTGTCAAATGTGAAATCCTAATGTAGGCAACCAAGTTCCTCTCATCCTTTTTGGTGCAACATTTTTTAAGGTTCTTCTGGATGGTCTTTTTTGATGATATGCATATGTGACACACATGACATTACATGGGTTAAAGACAACCAAAAACCTTTTTTTTATAAGGTCTATTGTTTTCTTGTAGTGATAGATTTGTTGATTGGTATATTGAGTTCTCTATGACCTCACGTCAGCACAAAACTGAAATTAATTACTTTTTTTTTAATTTAAACTTGTGTTATGACTAATGAATTGTCTTTTAAAGCATTCAGGGAAGATGAGCTCTAAAATTTCTAGGACCTCCCAAGGATTGCAGCTTCATTGTGGACTTCAGACTTCTCTATTGACGTCACGTCAGCCACATAGCTATGGAATAAAATTTTATAAGTGTCTGCGGAGAATCACAGAGAAGTTTGACTTCTTCCGGTGGGCAGACAGTCTTGCAGATTCCATCACCAAATGTGATTGGGAATTTGTTAAACTACATTTTAAAAATAATATTATCATATTATTAAATATTATTTTTAATAGCTTTTATTTATTTTACTAATCATGATACTCACTATTAAGTGAGATGTATATCTTATTTTTTCTATTATTCTTAAGTGGATTTTTGCTTCTTAAGTATTAAATATATTACTAAGACAAATTGTTACAAACAACATGACTATACATAAGCAAAATAATCATTTGTCAAAAAACATCTGTTACATGATTTTTTTCAAACTGCAAAAAACAAACAACCAGCCAGCTTATCCACAACAGTTTCCTGTGATGGGTGCTGCGCTGTAGCCTATTAATAAGCTGCAACTGCCCCAAATAGACCCTAAACCCTAATAATAACAAAACCTTAAAACCACAATAACAAAAACACATAACACATAAAAAAATACTGAAAAAACCCCTTAAAAAATAATAACACATATGAAAACTCACCTCTGTTTCCAAATCATGTATTTCTCTATTTGTAGTATAAATTTTCACGATTTCATATATAAAATCACTATTTTTAGATTTCATCATCAAGGCTTCACCTGCCAGCTACGAGAGATAAACTCCTAAAACCCAAAACCCTAGCAATTGCCCCCGCCAAAAACCTTCTTACGCCGAAAATGATTATAAATGATTATAATTGACGGCCGAAGTAACATGCTTGGTTCAAGTAGAGTCAGGAATTAACATATGGTTTTTTTTTATTTTCAATAGGTGGGGCCAAAATTTACACATGACGTAATGTTATTGGAGGTCGTGCGCATCCGTATGAAAAAATTGATTATAAATGTGAAAACACTAGCAGCTGCCCCCACCAAAAACCTTCTTCCACTAAAAATGATTATAAATGATTATAGTTGACGGCGAGAAAGTTTTAATTTTCGAAGCATTGAAATTGGCTCAAGTCGGGTCAGACATTTAAATAGTGTTTTTTTTTTTAATTTTCAATAGGTGGGATCAAAATTTACACATGGTGTAATGTTATTGGAGGTCGGACGCATCCGTAAGAAAAAAATTGTTCATCACGCGAGGGATTGCAATCACCCACTCTCATGCGAAATGCTCCCCACATTCCCCTCTTATATCAGCTGAGATGCTCCAGCAACCCAGTTGGCGAGTTCCCAAAAAAGCCATAAACCATTGACAAGGTTTTGTTAAACTCATTTTCTGAAAGGTCTAGTTCTTTCTCCTAGAGTTTAGGACTAGCCTTATGACTTTCTTACTGATTATCCTGGAGGACTAGTGATGGGACTCGCCCTTTTATAAAATCCAACCACTTCCTAGCTCTTTTGCGATGCCTCGTATGAGTAGTCCCACACACTCAACTATTAGTTGCAAGGGCTAAGGACCACTATGTGGAAGCTCAAAGAGAGTTCCTATAGGATATAAAAGCCTCATAAGCCCATTATGACTTTCGTACATTCACATACACAAATATCATAATTTGGACAGTCGACACACACGAACACCATAATTCACATCACATACACCTTTACATTTTTCATAATTAATCAAAACTTAAATCAAAATTTAAAACAATCAATCACGAACCCAAAATTCAAAGAAAACTGAATCTGACACATTTTTGACCCAATCGTTGATGAAGTTGCCCAGGACGACACCGAATGATGAAATTGACTCCGCCGACGAGTCCAAAACATCAATTTTACCTCTAAAAGATACCCACTTTACTACGATTCCAAACACGAATAAATCGCACACAAGTAGATGCACATAAGTTAAAATTTAAAAAAAGAAAAAGAGAAGTACCGATTTACACTATCGCACGTGACACACCCACACCCTAGCAACCGACATCACTCAGAAAACCTTTCCTTTGGCATCCCCATCTCGCACCAGAAATCCTAGCTCCCTCTCGCGAAAATCGTCGCACCTCTCCCTCCTTCTTCGACCCGAGAGTCGTCGCCGTCCTCTTCTTCTCGGTCGGCGACACCACCAACGAACACCTGGTTGTCATCCCCTTCTCCTCACACCGGTAAAACCCCCAAACTCCTCTCTTCCTTGATGAACCCTTCCTCACACGCCTCTCTCTCTCTCTCTGAGAGAAGAGTTTACTAAGGGGGAAGTTGAGAGGAAGGATGTAGAGGAGGTAGGTAAAGTCTCGAGGCTTTTCTTATTTTCTTTCTCCCGCTGGAGGGAAAGGGTTACATAATTTCTCGAGTTACAGCATTGGTGGGCGAAATAACTCGTTGCCCCGTGGTAGGGAACGATCACATTGGGGAGTGACTGTTGGAGTTTTAGTGCACCGTTTTCGTTGTTGTCTGTTGGCATGACATTCAAGATGATGTGACGATTCGTATGCTGCTTCATAATTTCATGATGTAGCTTGTTGCTTCACATGGTGCGTTGTCGCAAAGGACGAGTGACGGTCAATGGTGTTCGGTTGTGGCCGACGAGTGATAATTGATGGTGGTCGGCGATTGTAGAAGCGGGAGGTAGATGGTCGTCGATGGCTAATGCTGAGTTGTGGTCGACAGGTTGATGACTACAAGAGCAGGATCTGTTGGCCTGATCCTCGATATAATTTCCTAGGCTTCAACTCAATCTTGTCTAGGCAATGGCCTTCCTCTTCCTCAGGATCTAGTTTCCCTCTCAAAACCAGGGCATGACATTATTTGTATAGTCTAGACAGCAAATAAGAAAGAAATTCATACCACCCTGATTGGATGACCAATAGAGATCCCCTTGATTTAACGCTGCTCGATGAACATTTGAGTGCCTTAAAAATTTTGAAATTAAAAGGTCATGGGCTCGTTAGTTTCGTATTGCAAAGAAGCTCGATTTGACTATAATTCTGCCATATTTAGGTTTGTTTGATTTTCCAATTATACACACAAAGCTTCCAAAAATGACTTATCGACTCGATATGGATTTCATTTGACTTGAATTGGACCAATTATGGTATCACTGGGTCCGTCTTGTAAAGTCAATTGATTTGATTGTAAGTTTGTTGAGATCAAAATTCTGAATGACTTTTAATCGAAGTCTGAATATTTCTCGCTCAACAAATTATCTCAAGTTCATGCCATACCTGCAGATGGCGTGTCAAATTTCTATAAACCATTGTGAAGAGCATTAAAACCAACAAAATGATTATGCTTAAATATACTGAATTAAACATTTTCAAACTCAAAATAATATCTAGGTATTGCAAGATTAAATAAGAGTAAAATAAATAAATGATTTATGGTGTAAAAAATCAATAAATACATTCCAATAGTCTTATATATATATATATATATATATATATATATATATTCATTTTGTTCTATGATTTAGGCCATTTTTTTTTAAATTTAGATGGATGCTATATTAGTTTAAAAGTATGGATTTTACCTTTTAATTTATGTTTTTTATTTTCTATTTAGCTTGGTGTTGACTCACGAGTAAGAAAAATTAATAAGTGTAGATTCCGCACATTCTTATTTTATTATATTTTGATCGTATTGCTTGTATTAATGCAGCCAATACAACAAAATCCACGCATGCATACTTCGTGCTTAACAATTTGCTCAACAAGTAGGGCTCTTAACGAGTCGATTTTGAGCCCGCCCCAATGAATTGAGTTTGGATCAAAATGGGCTTATGGCACATTATGGTCGATTTTGAGCCCGCTCAACTCGAAATTGAATCAAGCTCGTTCCGGCTCAAAATTGAAACGAGTTGGCTCAAGTTTGGGTTATTTGGAACATTGCAGTTCAAAATGGAAACAAGATGGCTCAAATTGATTTAATTTGAATTGGCTCAAAATGGAAACAAGATGACTCAAATTGATTTAATTTGAATTTGTTTCAACTCAAAATCAGCTCGTAGCTCATTATATTTGATTTTATTTAGCATTCTATATATTTTTTATAAATTTTGTAGCTCATTATATTTAATTTTATTTAGCATTCTATATATTTTTTATAAATTTAAAAATATTTCGACTTGATCTCAAGTTCGTTCGAACCGATCGGTGCATATCTACAAAATAGGGTCGAAAAAATTCCGCAGAAAATTTTAGCTCATAGCTCAGCCTTTTTTTTCGATATGATCTTGATCAGAGCTAAAACTCAAATTAATTTTCGAGCAATTAGTAATCTTGGAGCTAAATTCACAGCGTGCGAGATTAAGGGCCCGTTTGAGGGCGCTTATCGGAAGCGGGGCGCGGTTCTGGTCGGACCGCGCCCCCCCCGCTGCGGCCTTCGGCCGCGCACCAGCG
>NW_018234094.1:7658-11394 GCF_001263595.1 Phalaenopsis equestris
GCTGGATTTCGGTTTTGGTTAAGCTTTCATTCGATCAGGGAGCTCTGTTTGTATTTATGTAATTTTTTCCACCTTAATATCTTTGAGCTTTTAATTTTGAAGGGGCATTTGCATATATTCGAAGGCAAATTTGGCAGTGTGTGATTTATCTTTCAATGCAGATTGTGTGGTTATTTTTTAAGGGGCATTTGCATACAGATCACATAATTCTTATGTATTTACTTTTTCCACCTTAAGTGGTCAATTTCGGCTATGTTGGATCCTTTTTCTCACCATCTAAGCATAAACTTGAATGGTTATAGAATTGGGGATTTCGGTTTTGGTTAAAAGCTTTGATTCGAAGTCAGGGAGCTCTGTGTGTATTTATGTAATTTTTTTCATCTTCATATCTTTGAGCTTTTAATTTTGAAGGGGCATTTGCATATATTCGAAGGCAAAATTGGGGCCTTCATGATTTATCTTTGAATGCAGATTGCGTGGTTATTTTTGAAGGGGCATTTGCATACAGATCACATAATTCTTATGTATTTACTTTTTCATGTTGGATCCCTTTTCTCAATGTTCTGAGAAATGAGAATGGTTATAGAATTGGGTAGCTGAAGCACATATAAGAAGCCATGGAAACTTGTTTTTATTTGCTACATGAAATGCTGAATTTGGGACTTCATATAAGTTAACATTTGGGACTTCATTCTGCAGCTTTACTACTCTTATGGCTCCCTAAATAAATGCTGAAAGTTATTTGTACATTTGTTGGCTCGGTTTTGGTCTCTACAGGGCTGAATTTCGGTTTTGGTCCCTACAGAGCTGGATTTGATGGTTTAAGATGTATATTTACACATGATGGAGCATAATATATGGGGTGGAGTTATGTTAGGGGAAGATAATGTTGGTGTAAACTAACATTATTTATATATTTTATAAATATAAGTAGAAGAACATCACTTATGGATTATGAAATAAGAAGGGTGCTGGAGCTTCCATTAATGATTAATTTCTTAATTTTGAATGTCAGGGGCATTAGAAAACTTAAATGATCATTTTATGAATTATGAAATGAGAATGGTTATAGAATTGGGGAGCTGAACATTTTTCCAACACTATAAACATTTTGGTTAGGCTTTTGCAGTTTAGTTCTACTTATATTTGTACTAAAAATTTTCCACAGGGAGGTCGGTCTTCGTCCCTACAGGACAGTGAAGGCTTAGGTACTTTCAAAATATGATATTTGATCATTATTATAAGTCATTGATATCAACATCGCTTCCAGATTATCTCTTGAAAGTTGGAACTTCACTTCAGTTGGATTATCTCTTGAAAGTTGGAACTTCACCTTGGATTTGGCTATAGTTCAATGTTATAGTTGTACTTGTATTTGCTATAGTTCATTGTTATAGCTGTACTTGTATTTCGATTTCGTTAATAAAATATACGTGGGTTGCCTTTTGTGGACGTAGGTCTCCGACCGAACCACATTAAAAATCTCTCGTGTATCTCTCGTGTTCATGTCTTTTTTCTTTATTCATACGTTGCAACGTTGTGGATATTATTTAACCAAACAGTTCTATTACAAAGGGGCATGAATGTCATTTAATCACCAATAAGCTATCTTGAATAAGCTGCCCCAAACAGCAAGACCAAGACAGATTATTCTGATAATCTGCAGATTATCAGATTATCAGAATAATCTGCTTATCAGCAGATTATTAATAATCAACAGCTGCGCCAAACAGACCCTAAATGAGTAATTTTTTCTAATCTTATTTTACAATTTGGCCATATTCATTATGTTATTTATAATGTTATCTATAAATATTTGATGAACTAATTCTCGACCAATATCATATCTACAATTAATTATTAAATCTAAATAATTAGGGTGAGATATTATTTCATCTACTTTATTTTAGATAAATATCTATTAATTTATCCATCTTCAAATATCATCTTAAGCCAATGCTTAAAATCATTACATTCATTAGGCATACATACATACAAACATATATATATATATATATATTACATTCATTAGGCATACATACATACAAACATACATACAAACATATATATATATATAGATAGATACAATGATGGGAACAATAATTAAGCTTGTTGCGTATTTTAAGATTCATGATGATAAATAGATTTTTTATGTCTTAATATTATACTAAGATATAACACGTACACATAGACAATAGATAAATAATAGAAAAAGACATACATTTTTTTTTTATGTGAAAATGTGAAAAGAAAATAAAAGGAAATAAATCACGAGATATGACAAACAAAATCACGCTCCTGTAAATTGACTTTTTTTCTTCTACTTTCATATAGGATTGTCGAAACGGCTTGCTGTTCACGAACAACTCATGTTTGGTTCTTTAAGAAGCTTGTGTTTGATTCGTTCGCTAAGTCGACATGTCGAACACAAACACAATTTTTGTGCTTGATATATAAACGAACTGAACACAAACAAAGATTTGTTCGTTCGTGTTCAGCTTTTTTTGCCTCGAAATATTGATGAGTACTATTTAAACAAAATAATAGGCTGCAAGGCTACAAATATTTATAATCAATTAAAAATATATTAAATATCATATTTAAATGATATTTTAATATAAACAATAAGAGTTAACTCTTGTCTCAACTTTGACATTCTAAAGCTACGTGGCTAGAGTTGTCAAAATGACTCTTTGTTCAATATCAACTAATGTTCAGCTCGCTAAACAAATAAGTCGAACATGAACATACTTTTAAAGAAATGACTCGTGTTCGGCCTATTTACGAGCCTACTTTCATATAAGTTTGACTTTTAGTTTTTCATTTTTAAAAGCGTTTTTCATCCTCGCCGACGCAATCACTAACTTTCCACCACACGGCACCAAAACTATGGTACGACTGAGTTGACCAATATGTATAAGGGCATTTACATATTTACCCCCTAATTCCTAAGTATTTACATATAAAACATGGAGGTTTTATTTTTTACATTAATACCACCCAAATCTTTCATATCATATAAAAAAAATATATCACTATTTTAATTTTAAAAATATTAAATACAAATTTTCAGATAAAATAATATATATGTAAAAGTTGAAGTTTAGATGTTAAAAATACAAATATATTGGAATTGAATGGCATTTATGTAAATATTTCTATTTATTTAGGTGCATATCAAAAAATTTCTAAATATTTTTATATCTAAAATTTTAAATTTTAAAATTTATATTTATAATATTTTGGTGTTTTAAAAAACATATTTTGTATTTAAAATGTTAATAAAGTTCCTATTTTTGTTGTAATTTTAAAATTTTTAGTGTCTTGCATCCAAATATGAAAATTTAAATGTTAGATATGTAAATATATAAGAATTGTGTGGTATGTTTGTAAATGACATAAACATATATATATATATATAATTCTAGTCTTATTCTAATTCTTCTAGATTTATTCTTCAAGGATTTATAATCTTTAGTGTAAAAGTAATAAATTAGCTAAATTATTTTATTAAAGAAAGTCAAATTGGAGGTGGCGGAGGGAGAAAGGTATTGCATGTGTTTTTTTATTTATTTTTATTTATTTATTTTAGATATTGCATATTATTTTTATTTTTTTAAGGTATAAAATGATTAATAAATTATTATAATTATTCTAAATATATAAAAAATTTTGATGGTCTTCTCTTAACATATTTTTTTAAGTGTTTATTAGTTTATTTATTTATTTATTTATT
>NW_018234095.1:0-213 GCF_001263595.1 Phalaenopsis equestris
CTCATCTTAGGACTCCGAGGTTGCCATCTGTCACGACCTAAGTCCTCACATCTTCCAAGTTATTTGTGTGATCGTTTCACACGAATGAAAGCCCTAACTAATAAAATTTGCAGGATGAAACACTTAAAATATTTCTCCTCAAAACTAAAGCCAAACATTAGGTTATTTTGGGAAGTCACCGTGGTTCTCCTCTAGATTCATGGCATCCCCTAG
>NW_018234095.1:627-872 GCF_001263595.1 Phalaenopsis equestris
GATTTCAAATTTTTTCAAATTTTTCTAAAACTAAATATATATGTAAATTAAAACGACCTTCCAAAGCGGGCGGCGGGTTTTCGATTTCGGTGACCGGAAGTTTCTTACGGGCAACTCCTCTAACCAAAAATAGCGTCGACACATAGACAACTTCTTTTCTTTAATTTGAGTGTTACTGTTAAATCCTGAAGGTAAGAAGGTCTATAATTTACATTTTCTTGGTTTGATGAATTTCCCAATGGGTT
>NW_018234096.1:0-266 GCF_001263595.1 Phalaenopsis equestris
TCGCTATATTTCACAAGAGTATTATGGATAAACCTCGCATCTGATTTTTCTGGGGATCGAGGGGGCGATCTTCTAAATTATACATCCATCAACTTCCACCACATCCTTTCTTCCCACATCGTTGCATCTTGTCTTTAAGAACGATACTGGAACCAACGTCCTGAAATAATTAAGATAATTATGCAACTATGCACTCGAAATCATATTTGATACTTCAATGGCGATTTCATGATAGCAAATAAAGTGGTTTATGTTATATATATATA
>NW_018234096.1:308-6840 GCF_001263595.1 Phalaenopsis equestris
TATATATATTTTTTTCCATGATAATTTTGATAAATCATCATATAAGCAGTTACACTGTATTTGTAATCATATAAGCAGTTAAAGACTAAACTAGATCTAGAATATTTGACCATTTGGCTTGATTAATTGTGATTAAGTACCAATCTAAACAAAAAATTCAAATAGTTGGTTCAGTTTACTTAGGTCAAATATCATATAGTTATATTAACTCATGATATTGGTTGGGACTTGGGAATAATAATAATAATAATAATAATAATAATAATAATAATAATAATAATAATAATTGTAGCATCACTGTCCGACCACTGCCATAAATGTAGGACTACCACAGTTAAGCCTCCGCCACCGGTGAACCATATCTAACCAGCAGTTATCGTCGAGCCGCTGCCACTATCACCACTGCCGATGCTGGCATTGCACTTACAGGCACTCGATCGATGTCGTAAGGTTTTCTTCACAACAACTGGATCATTGCCACTTCCTCGTCGTTTTCTGCCACTTTCCAAATGAAAGTCACATCGCACTCGTATAATATTTTCTGGCCATTCAAAGGCCAGCAAAATCTTATAACCTACATCAATCTGGTGGAATCATTTCAATTGGGCCAAGGCTCATGACTTTTGTCACTTCAGATTTTCCACGTAAGAACTCGATGTCTTTTCTTTTTACCTGTGTGTGTCGGATCTTCATACCATACTATGTTATTAATATATCACTCTATCATCATAAATTTACAAGCACAAAGCACATAACAATAATAACGAGACCCAAACCGAATTCTACATGAGAGATTTCAAGAAAATTGATGAACACTATTCTTCACCAAAATATCTCAAAGAACTTATAATGAAAGCCCCTTAGCCCAATAATCTATTATAGCCCGTTGGAGAAAAGATTGATTATAAAGGCCTCTTAATGGTTTATGACAACTTTCAAGGGCATCAAAATAAATCATAAGATTTTAATTTTTTGCTTTAAAATATCTTTAATTCTTTTGAATGTTTTCCACCAATTTATATAAATATAGAAGCACAAAATATCTTTTTCCATGAAGTAAAAAAAAAAAAATATTATTGTTGATGTGTGCAAGAAAATTCACAGTTGTAGAGTAGTAGAGTTTATAGTGGGTACGAAGATTTAACACACTTCGAAGTGAGAAAATAACTAGTAATGACATCAGAAGTTTTTACATAGAAAACCCGGAAAGGACGGGGCCTAGCCAAGCTGAAGAAATCCACTATAAACTAAATATTACATGTACAATCCCTCATCCTACAGGCAGGGAAAGATTGAACACTCTTCAGAGTTACAACGTCGGTGCACAGATGAACTTGTTATAAGAACTGGGCAGCGTCCAATGACGATTGGTGAAGGCCTACAGGTGGTGGTCAACGTTGGTCGGTGGTGATTGTTGGCGGTCAACGATGATCAATGTTGGTTGACGATAGTCGGTAAATATGGACGGCGGTCGACGGTGATCGATAGTGGTCGACGACAGTAGGTGGCGATTGACGATAGTCAACGGTGATCAACGAAGCTTAGCAATGATTGACAATGTCGGCGATGGTCAATGACGGCCGATGACGATCAACGGTGGCAGGAATGGTACTAGATTTCAGCTCATTCTCAAAGCTTTAAGTTATTTCTTAAGCCTCAAGCTCTCATCCCTCCCATGAGAGGGGTAGAGATTTCTTTATAATGTTCTGGGCGCAAATAATGTAGGAATATTAACCACTTTGATCGGACGGTCCGAAAAGTTTCATTCGATTATATGACATTTGATGGACATTTGAGTGCCTTAATGATGTCGTAATTGAGCTATCTTGGCTTGTTTGATTTGTATTATTGAGACGCTTGATTCAACTATAAACTTGTCATATTCAACATTCGTTTGACCTTCTGAATGTGTCTAGAAGACTTCCAAACATGGTTTGATGGCTTGATCATGGCTCGATTTAATTCAAATTAGATTAATGTTGGTGTCATTGGGTACATCTTGTCAAACTGATCATTTTGACTTTAAATTTATTGAAATCAGACTTCTGGAGGATTCTTTATTAGATATTTAAATATTTCTTACTCAAAAGATTGTCTCAAGATTTTTGTCATGCTTTGAGATTTAGGTCGGAAAATGGAAATATGTTGATGTAGTATTGAATTGACCCGCGATTACGTGAATTTTTAATCTCCAAAATATTGCCAAAAACTTGACCCAATTTATATTTAGCGGCTATGGTGAATAAATGAAATGATTAGAAAATAAATAATAAAACTTCACACTGGAAGTACTAAGCAAGTATACATATCATTTCAAGTAATATAAGATTTTTTCTTTAAAAACCTAGTATCGATCCCACGAGAAAAGTTGAATTCTTTACATTGGACTAGTGAAATTCTATCTAAATTGTAGGTAAAATGAAAGTAGAACAATGTCGATATGATTGCAAAGGTTAAAACTAAATTAAAGCAGAAAGAAACGACTAAGATTAATAGTTAAACCAAGTAAATTTAAGGAGTTTGAACATTATGAAAATATCTTTCTCCTCGTAAAGAGATATTAATATGAGTAGGATTTGAATGACTAAAATAAGATGATGTATTGTGACAAATAGAAACATTCATATTCTTCCCCTCCCGGTGCTAGCAAAGAACATTGACTAATTTAGAGTTTTTCACCAACTTGTGTATTAATGCTGAGTAGATTCTAGACTCTCACATCCAGATTACCCACAGTGCCCTCTTAATCAAACCTACTAGGGACCCTTACAATCCCAACTCTAAATCAAATTGATAAAAAGGATCTAGTCTGTCATCATAAAAACTTCAAATCTACGTTCATCAAAACTAATCTCCCTATCTATTTACGCTCACTCTCAGATGATCGCAATAACTCTGCCCAGAATGAAGTGTAGCACTCACTAGTTGAGTAAAATCATAACCCTCTCGGGTTTCTATATTTCTCAATGGATTTTAACCTCACAAGTGACCAATTTGTAAAGTCAATGAAAAATCAGTGAAAATGTCATCACAATTTTTGTAAAGTAAAAAGAAATTCTTAAATCATTTTCATCACACAAGATTAATTCCCAAATACAAGAAGAAAGAAATGGAATCACTCAAAATTCATGAAAAATAAACAAAAACACATAATATGTATTGAAATCCAAATCTTAGAAACAAAAACTTAAACACAAATACAAAATACTTCATATCTCCCCAACACAAATTCTGGAGTTTCTTTAATAATTTATCCAAATTCTTACTATTTTTGAGTTGATTAATCATAATTAATTTCAATAAATAAAAAAAAATCTTTAAAATTTTAAAAATGAACTTTGATAATTCTCAAAATAATTTTAAATACATTAAAACTAATCTAATTACTTTGAGAGTTCAATTTAACAAATCTTAAATTTTTTCATCAAATTAAGTTTTTAAATTTTAAATACCCTTTTTAAAATTTAACAACCAACATAAATTGAACTTTAATTCAGAATAAAATTTTAAATTTAAATTAACTCAATAGACACAAGTTTCTTAGTTCAAGTGAAATCAAACTTTTTCAAAACCTATTATTCTAAATCTTCAAACATCTGCCATCTCACATATATTTATTTATCATTAAGAAAGATGTAAGACATAACCTTAATAAAGAGTGTTCTCAATAGTATTTCTTGAGATGAAATTAACTATGAGAGAGCCCGCTCATAAAGAATATCACTCTATCATACTCTACAACCGTGAATTTTCTACAATAGTGTCGAATCTTCATACCATACTATGTTATTAATATATCACTCTATCATCACAAATTTACAAGCACATAACAATAATAACGAGACCCAAACCGAATTCTACATGAGAGATTTCAAGAAAATTGATGAACACTATTCTTCACCAAAATATCTCAAAGAACTTGTAATGAAAGCACCTTAGCCCAATAATCTATTATAGCCCGTTGGAGAAAAGATTGATTATAAAGGCCTCTTAATGGTTTATGACAACTTTCAAGGGCATCAAAATAAATCATAAGATTTTAATTTTTTGCTTTAAAATATCTTTAATTCTTTTGAATGTTTTCCACCAATTTATATAAATATAGAAGCACAAAATATCTTTTTCCATAAAGTAAAAAAAAAAAAAAATTATTGTTGATGTGTGCAAGAAAATTCACGGTTGTAGAGTAGTAGAGTTTATAGTTTATGTGTCTGTCTAACCAAGATTTTATGTGTCTGTCTTTCACTCAAATATGATTTTGCCAGCTATAGAAGCAAACATAAGTGTTTGCTAATATAGACAGGGCGAGGATTGTGAACTGTATCTAAATTAACATCAATCAATTTGTCGACGATCAAAGAAACACCGTCCTTCAACTCGGATAATCTCATTCATTTAATAGTATAGATAGTCGAGTATGATACTACGAGTAATACACTACTCCTATAGGTAATCACGTCACTTGTTAGTGGACTCAACCAATTAAACTGAGAAATTTATGATATCTGTTTGGTCTGCGAAACCATGTGATCGACAATTTCCTTACCCATGTGAAGATTATATATAGTTTATATTACCAGGGTTTCTAATTCTCTATAGATGCAAGCCTTTATAGTTAATTACATTTTAAATGATCGAAGTCACTAAAAAAAACTCTTGATTAAGATCTGGAGTTTTGTCTTCAAGAAATCAAAGTTAATTTTTTGCGATTACTTACAGAAAAGTCAAATGGGAAATGCTCAATTTGAAACCGTTATTTTCAGAACCCAAAGGAGTGGATAGTAGGAGGTGTCGAAGATATTGAAGAAGCTTCAGTGACATCTCAGACCAACTTATGGTGTGGTTTTACATCTTTGAAAGAGAAATTATAATGTTTCAATCTTGCAATTTATTAGAATTTGGGACATGTATTTACACGACATATGCAAAATAGCCCAAGAGGATAGAAAGATTTATGTCGTAACGAACTACAGCCTCGAAACTCTAAACAGAGTTTAGGAGTTATATTCACACGATATATGATCGTTTGAAAACCTAAAAGATAGCGTGAGGATTTACACCGCGCTAGATGAACAACCTCGAAGTCCTAAAGGGCTTAAGTTGTTTAAGACTATGGAAAAGTTCCACTAAAGATCATCATTCACTTCATGTTGTAGTCTTGACCGCCGTACGAGGATTGTCCACCGCTCGATCATGTCATCGCCTCATTTCAAGAGAAGAGAAGAGAACTATGCTTGGAATGGTCTATCTTAAGTCCTTGTTGTTATTTAGTATGACATTGTGCAAAGTGTTTTGAATTGGTGTTCATTGTTGTCAAAATAATTGAAGAAAGTGGGGGAATATGAATATTTTAATTATGTTTAGCGATAACGATCAAGATTCCACGGTTCTGTCATCCCAGCACCACTATTAATTTTGGATTAACTTAGTCTAAACAAACAATTAAACTTATTTAACCAAAAAAATTCTAGTTAGCAACCGTAGGTTACCTCATCCGGGGGATTCTCATAAATCCAAAAAATGTATAATTATTATATTATTATTAATTTATCGAGGTTTTAAAACATTAATTGTAATTAAAAAAATATTTTGTTATGAAATTTTGAAAAAAGTGTTGACATTAAAAAAAAAAGGCATTTTAACTATGTGTTACGGTCCCAATCCTAAACATATGTTCTATATTGTTATCCTGCAATGTTATATAAATACGTTGAAAGCATAGTAAAGAACAACAAAATAAAAATATTTCATGTATAACAGAGCATATGTAGTGAAGTGCAGTAAATAACAAGAGAATAATATTGCATGTATAACAAATAATGAACAATAAAGTGTAGTAAAAAGGAAAAGTTCAATGCGTACATGTCAACTATGACGAAGCTTAAAAAGAATTGCAATTAGGTAGCACAAGTGTATGACGAAGCTTCAAAAGAATTGCAATTAGGTAGCACAAGTGTGTACAAAAAGATTAAGCAAATAGTTGCAATTTAAATATAATTTTTTTTTAAATATCTATGTTTTCATAAAAAGAAAAGTGATAAACATCTAAAAAATCAGAAAGGTGTATAAGAATTTAGATTGGGGATGACCTCAGCTTTAGATTTTTCATTCGTTATAATCCCAAAGGCGACCGAGGCATTGAAGTCTATATACCTATATTGAAGAACTGCTACCAACAAAATACTCCAAGGTTAGACAACTTTGAATCCCTATCAGCTGACTGACAAGTGAGCATGTGACAAATAAGTCTTTTCGAGCATGTGTCATGTATATATAATGTAGCATTTCTCTATCATTATAATTTCTAGAGTTTTAGCAGCTGACGTTATAAAGCTATAGTTCCAGAAGTCATTCAAGATTAGGGGTAAAGCTACCAACAACCCAAAGAAGTGAGAAGCGTGGCTATCAATTATTAGTTTAAAAGTTTAAGCTTTATAAGAATGAATATTGTTTTACATAATCGCCCTTTAACCCTAAACCATCCAACTTATAGTCCACTCGATGATTCATATATTCACTACGTTGTGAATGC
>NW_018234097.1:0-877 GCF_001263595.1 Phalaenopsis equestris
AGGAAGATAAAGAAATTCTAATTATTTAGGTAGACCTTTCCTAGCCACTACGAGAGATATGATAGATATGCAAAAAGATAAATTAACAATGAGAGTAAATGTTCAGGAGGTTACATTTAATGTCTTAAAATTTATGAAGTATCCTTCTAAAGAAAATGAAGATGCATCTTTTCTTGTGGACGTAATTCATAATTTGGGTTGTAACCATTTCCGAAATAGTTATAAAGATAAATTAGTAGAGTAGGATTTTAAGGACAAAAATATTCTAGACTTTTATGATGAATCTGATCTATTGGATACAGAAATTTAAAATTTATTTAAGAGAGGTTTAAGACTTTAGATACATAAAAAAAATAAACATCTTATTCCTTCTATTGAGGAACCACCTGAACTCAAGATGAGGGTGCTTCTCACACACCTAAAGTATGCTTTTTGGGAAGTCATCTACCTTATCAATTCTCATATCCTCATATTTGTCTCAGTTGCTAAAGATGAAATTAATAGACATTCTAAAGAATTATATGAATGATTTTGGATGGACCATAACAGATATTAAGGAGATTAGTCCCTTTATTTATATGCATAGGATCCTGATGGAAGATAATCATAAACTCTGGGTAAATCCTCAAAGGAGATTAAATCTAATTCTAAAAGAAGTAGTATGCGGGTATTATCTATCCTATTTCAAATAGTTCCTGAGTTAGTCTTATTCATTATGTTCTTTATTGGCATTAAGTTTTGATGTCACGGGTGTAGGGTGTCCACCTGCATGTCTCATGATAGCTTACGACCTATCTGTAATATTCGGTAGTTCAAACAATCACCTAAGACCTTTTGGTGCATGTTGAGGGGCACGTAGTCAGAGTCATTCTGCTAG
>NW_018234098.1:0-385 GCF_001263595.1 Phalaenopsis equestris
ACAAGAGAGAGAATAGAGATAGAGAAGAGAGAATAGGGATTGAGAAAATTAGTAAGATTAGAACAGAGAGGAATAAATATCAAGAGAAATAGAGCAAAAATAGGATTGGGAGGGAGAGAGACAAAGAAATATTGAGAGAGAGAAAGAGAGAGCGGAAAAAAGTAGAGAAGGTTATAGAAATAGTGGAGAGAAGGTGAGAAGAAGGTTGAGGGAGCGTGAAAAGAGAGAGAGAGGGAGAAGGAGAGAGAGAGAGATCAATAGTGGAAGCTATTGTGTCAAGGAGAAATATAGAGCACGAGTGAGATAGAGGGTGGAATGGGAGTAGAGACAGTGGGAGGCAAGGGGAGAGAGAAATATGAACAATATAGAGGGAAGTAAAAGAAAA
>NW_018234099.1:0-257 GCF_001263595.1 Phalaenopsis equestris
TTTGACGGATGAAATTGATATTTGGGAAATGCGAGGGATATGTTAGTTTCTCAACTTCATTGTTTAATCTAATTTCAAAACAATGGCATTTCTTCATTTCTGCAAAATTACTCCCTACCATGAAGATTAGTAGAGTCACAAAAAAAGTGCTATTTTAAGTTTTTGCCTTCAAATGGAAAAACCCATTTATGTAGGATATATCATTTTTAAATATGTTATGTATGTTATTATGAATGGGCCAATATATGGACTTGGGC
>NW_018234100.1:0-221 GCF_001263595.1 Phalaenopsis equestris
GCCGGATTTTTGCGTAGGAAGGAGCTGAGGTTGGTCGGATCTATTTTCCGGCGTTAGAGGAGACTTGCGGACGGCATGTTAGAGGAGATCCGACGGCTGGGTCGCGCGAGGGAGGAGATCTGCGGCCGGGTCGCGCGAGGAAGGAGATCTGCGGCCGGGTCGCGCGAGGCAGAGGTCGGCTAGAAGGCCGGCAGCGGGCTTGCCGGCGGCGTCGCCGGCCA
>NW_018234100.1:1759-2457 GCF_001263595.1 Phalaenopsis equestris
CCTGTCACTTTAATGAGGAATGCCATGGGGCCTCACATCGCTCACTAAGTGGTAACAGGTTGACTAGATCGAAAGGACAATGCCCGCGGACTTCGGCTCTCCTCTGAGTACTAGTCCGCATTGATCAGTTAGGAAAGAGAGTCACGAGACTCTGATCCCTCCTGCGAACTTATCGAGGTGCGTGCCTCAACACCCGCACTACATCTGTTATGAATACTAAGTGTTTTACATCATCACCTGAGAGGTAGCAAAGGTTGGCTAGGAAGCCGAGCAACAAAGCTAAATTGTCGAATGACGAGATGTTCTCATAAAAGGACCGATTAAAATGTCGTGTGGTCCGAGAAGCACTAAAGTCGGATGGCTGAGAAGCCAAAACTGGAGACGTCGTCCATGAGGAATGCACTTGAGACTCATATCCGCTTTGGACAGAGGGTTCAGAGGCCGTAGAGGTGTGACCCTGAAACAACCAAGGTGTTTGAACCCTGAATGCCTACGCTATGAGTGAGGACTGTCGTCAGGCCTTACGTCGCTCTTTGAAAGGTAGGCGAGTTGGCTAAGAAGCCCAGCATTAAAGCTGAAATGTCTAACGACAAGATCGCATAAAAGGACCAACTAGAGTGTCGTACAATCCGAGAAACATTGGATTAGGTGGCTGAAAAGCTAAAAATGTCAAAAGATAGGATGTCCTCATAATAGAG
>NW_018234101.1:0-201 GCF_001263595.1 Phalaenopsis equestris
TCTTGGCCTTCTTATAAGAAGGAAAGTCTTGAAGTCAGTTCAGGTTGAATTCAATAGACGGCCCCTGAACTTCTGGAGTGGCGACTTTCATTATGATGAATGGGGCTTTCCCGAGGATGACCTCGAGATCTTCAAATCCGGCTCCGAACTTAATGGTAGGAGCGGCATTATGGGCTTCATTGTTTGTCAGCCAGTTGTAAG
>NW_018234101.1:211-788 GCF_001263595.1 Phalaenopsis equestris
AGACAGACCATTGTAGCAGCTTTAAAATAGAAAGCTTTGGGGTTAGCTATATGGCCAAAACCACGTAATCTTAGTGCAAGCACTGAAAATTAATAGAGGTTGATCTGTAGACCGGGTAAGTTTTAGTTTTGGGGATTTTAAAATTTTTCAGCAAAAAGGTAATTTGAAAGTAGAAAAATTTAAATTATGTAAGAAAATATTAAAGCGCGCGCAGCACAAAAACTATTTGATTTAATTTGTAGAACAACAAATCAAACTAAAAAAAAGATGTAAAGTGTTTAGGACCTAATGCGGGACCTATTTTTTCACATACAATGCGCAAGTGGAACTAGTCCATCAACACACCTATTTGGGGTCCGACCCCACATGAAAATTAAAAAGTCCTTAATGGCCTCCTGTTCAAAGGTAGTTGAACAGACAGTCCTAAAGTCTAGAAAGTACTTTCCCAAGATAGAAATGGGTCAAGTATGTCAACTGAAGAAGGATAATTTGGTCCAAGGGTACATGGACACATTACCGATGTGTGAACATAGTATTTCCTAATTTAAATGGAGAGAAAAGCTCATCCCCTGTGGAG
>NW_018234102.1:0-1718 GCF_001263595.1 Phalaenopsis equestris
AAGATAAATACCACTCTTCGCATTTAAATGATTTTCAAAAATCCAAAATATAACTCAAAAAATTATGAAACTTTATTTTTGGAGCTCTCTATGATCAGAGGTATTTTCTAAAAATAAAATAATATTTATAATAAAAACTTGATTTTTAACCTATTTTAAATATTTAAATAATTAAAAATCCATAAAAATCACAAAAATAAAAGAACTCATGAAAATGTTCTAAATTGCTTCCTTATCACTTAGGAACAATTAGAATATTTTTTCTCATTTCTTAAATAAAGATATTGAATTTTAAAGCTTAAAAATAATTTTTAAAGGCTAAAAAATGAGTTTACACTAAAATAATAATTCCAATAAATCAAAAAAAAATTAGAAAAAAAACAAAATTAGTTCCTCTAAGTTCTCTAACTTTAGGGAGATTTTTCAAAAATAGAAAACTTAATTTTCACCACCTAAAATATTTTATTTTTATTAAATAACCAAAAAATCAAAATAATTCTAATAAATCACAGAGAATTCAAAAAATCATAAAATTTTGTCCAAAGGCTTCTATGGTCTGGGTTAGGAATTTTCTTTGGAAAATCCTATTTTTGCATTAAAATAATTATATAAATTAAATTAAATTTTGAACAATCACATTTTCTCCTCTGATGTCTCAACTAACCCATGAATGAGGTAGGATAAAAATTTCAAAGTCATTTGAATTGAATTTGACAAATTATGAAGTGTTAGAGCCTTAGGGGCAAATGTGTAATTTTGGAAATTTTGCCTTAATTGCCTTAATTAACATTTAGGCTTAGTTCAAGGAGGGAAAATGGGTAACCTCTAATCTTAATAAATTTATTTGATGTTTGAAATACAAAGGGGTTAATTGGTAGAAATCAATCTCCCTTTCTCAATTAAGATTAAAAAATTTCTAAATTATTAAAGTTTGGAAGTTTATTAAGATTAAATGATCCTAGACCTAGGGTGAAGTCAATAATTAATCAATTTAATACCCTTATCTTGATTTTAAAATAGAATCCAAATCATGAATCATGACCACTTGAAGCTTAACCCTTTTTTAAATCTAATTAACACACTCACCTAGGTCTTACGGGCTTAGTGGTGACTTGGGCCAAATAAAAATTAACTAAATAAGGATTAGAGAAATAAACATAATTATATCAAACATCCTTGAAACTCCACTAAGTCCAATTAGGATCTAAGAATTGGCTAAGTGCTCAAATTACACTAACTTGTCCCTTTAAGGGTCTTCACCCACATAATTTTCAAATTAAATGATAAATGATAATTACTCTATTCTCAGAGATAATTGAGACATCAGAGTTCACTGAGTAATAAGGGTATTCACAGGATGAAACATTAAGCAACATAATAAGTATTTAGATGGACTCGAGAATTTTCACTAGTTGGTGAGAGGGAGGTATGGACCTACTTCCCCCTCCTAACTTGTTGGATACCTCAGAGGTCTATTAAACTTAATATACTTAAATCATCCTTAATTAAACTTTTAAGGACTCACCAAGATATGACATAAGGTTGGGAAAATTACCAAAATTTTACCTTTCCTGCTCTTCATAAACTACCTTAACATGCATTTTAAGTTTCAGGTGGTGAAACGAGAAGACCTGTCAGGTACACTTTTACAGTTTATAGTACCGTTTTTCTTCTACCTTTTCTTTACATGTTTCGTGCTTGAATTTACCAACATAAAC
>NW_018234103.1:0-366 GCF_001263595.1 Phalaenopsis equestris
AAGATTGAAATAAATATTTCATACATAATTTTATGGAGCCAAATGACAAAGTTGTTATAAGTGGTAAGTACCCTAAAACGAACTTCTTTTGTATTTACATATTTACATATAGAAAACTAAAATTTTTAATATTACATTAAAAATATCACTATTACCAATGTTTTTATTAGTGAAACACACATTTTTTTCTAAAAAATTACAACAATAAAATGTTAAAAAAAATAAATATCATGCTATAGTTGTATTTTTATAAGATTGAAATAAATATTTCATACATAATTTTATGGAGCCAAATGACAAAGTTGTTATAAGTGGCTAAACTTTCTATCAAAACTTCTTTTGTATTTACATATTTACATATAGAAA
>NW_018234104.1:0-2155 GCF_001263595.1 Phalaenopsis equestris
ACACCGTCTAATCGAGGGAACTTTTTGAGTCGTCTGATGGAGTGGTTTTGATTCCTCTATTATTTGCAGAGAGTAATCTGTTAGACTTTATAAATAGAGCAGTACCCCATTCATGAGGGTGGGGAGGGAAGTAAGAGCTGAAGATAGAGCTGAAGATAAAGCTTGATTGGGGAAGAGTTGAAGCTAGAGAAGAATAGGGAGAAGTAGCTGAGTTTTATTGTTATCCTGCACTGAAGACCAGAAAAATACTTCCCACTTTTATATCGTTGAACACCTTCTACAAACGTTCATAGGTCATCGTTGACCACCGTCGATCTCCCCCTGCTTAATGTAATTAATCCTTTTAAATAAGACATACGCTGCAGAGTAACAAAGCATCATGCAAAGTAACGACCGGTCTTATGAAATAATGAAGCATCCTATGAAACAATTCACTAAGATAGTATAACAACGCACCCCGAAGACAGTGCAATGTGTAACCCGCATATAGTGCTACATCACACACTAAATTTGGTGTAAATCACCTTAATAACAACTTACAAATGTCTTATTCATAATACGGTGGCCTACTCCGGACTTAAGAATTTCTCTGCTCATAGCTCTCCACTATAGCCTACATCCTATGTTGTTCACGACAACTGTAGCCCCTTAATACGGCCTTGACGACCAATTTAAGCTACTACAACTCCCAACTTCAGACTTTATAGCCTATGAGCACTATCGCAACTCCCTAATATAGCTGATCCAGCCAACCTATGCTCCTGAATCTACCATCTACAACCTACATAACACACTTCTACCACGGTTTTCAACTATGGCTTTTATCATAAGATGAAGCTATAACCACCCCCTATAACAATCACCACAGACTATTATCGTTATAGTGATTGACTACGGTCTTCAAGACCTGTTACAACTTCTATTAATAAACTATTGTTGTTCATCTACGAAGACTAACTTTGAAACTCACCTTTCCTTATTCTAGAGAAGAGTGTACATCTATATTTACAATTACATAAATGGACATTTCATCCGAACTAGGCCCAATAATCTTTTCCACATTCTAGAGTTTTTAATGTAAAGAGTCGATGTGACTTCTCCTACTACTTTTTTTTTTATCCACATGTTTAATTTTTGTACTATATTAAGATTAAAATAGAAAATCTTTCAGCAAAGTTTAAGGGTCTGTTTGGGGCAACTATATATCTCGTTTGGGATTGACATATACAAATCCCATCAGCATGTGTAACTATGAAATATGGTAAACCATACACAGCGCTGCAATTAAACATATTAAAATAATATTCACCCTGTTAATATTCAGAATGGGATCTATGCTGACACTAAATAAAGCCTAAAGGGAAATCCATCGGCCAAAATCTTACTCCGACACCCTTTCCTCCTCATCAACGACCGTCGCTTCGCCATTGTAAAAGTAAAATAAAATAAAACCCTCGATCTTGCACTACTCGAGCTAGGGCTCAAGATTTTTTCTCGACCTTTCATGCCATCATGGACAAAAGACAAATGTCATAAAACCCTCAATCATTTACTACCCTAAACGGAAATATTATTCATTACCAATGTCAACAAGATTTTTTCCTACCACAACTTGCTTATCTTGCTAGGCCTACAACGCTCGTCCCTCCAGCTCATCTGGTGCATCAACCTCTACAGCCCAGAAGGGGGAGCTTCGTAGGCAGGTTGCCACACATACTGCTGATATTGAGGTCAATCGTTGCTCAGGTTGCAGCCCAGGTCTCCACCTAGCTAGCCCAAATAAGTTCAGAAATGGAATTAAAGATGAAGGCAGATTTTGACGCGATACTGCATCATGTAGGTCAGAGAGGAAAGAGGTAAGGATGAGTCCAAAGAGGATGATGATTACAGAACTTCTGAGAGGTAAGGGCTTTTTTTTTTCCTTCTTGGTCATTTAGAACAATTTATCATAACAAACATTAGTATTTATATATAAATGTTCATTTTGGTTGGTTTAATGCAATGATTTCCTTTAATTTTGTTTATGATTTCTGCGTTAATTAATATTGTGATATAAGATTAATAACTACTCGGAATAGTACTTTGTGTAGTGTGAAAATCATCGTGTTAGGATTGCATGCATGAAAATTGTAGTGTTTACAAATTATATTATATT
>NW_018234105.1:0-423 GCF_001263595.1 Phalaenopsis equestris
AATCTTGGCCCCAAATAAAGCCTAGAGTCAGTTCTGAAATATGTGCCTTAAAAAACTCTTCAAAAAACATCCAAATTCATCGAATCTTCTAGAAACAGGGGCTGAATTGACATTGGTGTCATCGACGCCCATTCTGGCACCGTCGGCGCCAGTGTTACGCAATTAAAGCACCGTCGGCGCTGAAAAAATTTCAACTTCTTCATTTTTGCTCCAAATTTCATCCTTTTTGCTTCGTTTTTGTTTCAAGTCATAAAATTCAACAACCTGCAAGAAAACATAAAAATACCTTTCATTAAAGTGCAATATCACTAAAAATGAGTATAAAATATGGGTCTAAAAATGCATATATTTTTTGTGTATCATAATCCCTCATACTTACATGTTACTATCCTCAAGTAACTCCTCTAGTATATAAAAATATGA
>NW_018234106.1:0-674 GCF_001263595.1 Phalaenopsis equestris
ATGTGCTCATATATATTTTCTTATGTGATTAAGACGTTAAAATGTTGTATAATTATTTTTTGAGATATATATATATATACACTAATAAATATTCATCATTTGACACGAATCTCAAGGCATAGGGTGGATCTCGAAGCAACATTTTAGGTAAAAAAATATTCAAAAAATTCATCCGAAGATTATATTTCAACAAAGTTACAGTCAGTTTGATCGACTCAATGAGACGGACCCAAAGATACCCAAATTAGTCCATTCAAAGTCAAATCAAGTTCTGATTAAGACATTAAACAACTTTTGAAAAATTTTTAGACATATTTTGGAGATAGAATAGTTGTCAAATTTGGTGAGTTTATAACTGAATCGAGCATCTAGACAAGATGAAACCAATGAGCCCAAGATCGTTCAATTCTGACATCCTTAAGGCACTCAAATGAAGATCAAACGTCATTTGATTGAGAGAAGCTCTCAGAATCGTCTGATCAAAGTGTTTTATCTTCTTGTATTAATTACACTCATAACTCTATAAATAGAGTCACATCCCTTTCATGAGGGGGGACGAGAATTTAAGACCTGAAGAATAGCTTGAAACTTTAAGAAAGAGCTGAAGTTCAGCACTACTCTTATCGTCGTTGACCACCACCTGTCGGTCGCCGTCGACTACCATTTGGCGGCTG
>NW_018234107.1:0-859 GCF_001263595.1 Phalaenopsis equestris
TCGCGTGTATTAAATGGACGGCGGAGATCAAGTCGAACGATTCTATGGGGCGATACAGCACGACGCGTGGCAGCTGACTTAGAAGGCGGCGTCGAATAGGAGCACGCCGGGGGGCTTTTTGATGGATCCGATGATCCAATTAGCCCGCGGTTTGAATAAATAAATAGGATATTTAATAAATTCAGAAAATAGCTCCTAAACTTAAAAAATTCATATCTTTATATAGAAAATTTATAAAAATAAAATAAAAATACCCACTTGCTCAGTAAACAGAGGAGAATTATGTGGAATTATTTTCACATTAATTTGATACATAAATTATTTTTAAAAAATAAATTAGTGTTAGGGGTTTTTCAATTCTCCATCCATATTGGATTATCATCTTGACCCCAAAATTTTATATGTTGTAGCCTTTGTCTAGGTGCATAATTTGAACATTTTTTCAAAGATATAGGAGATCTCTAGACAGAGATCTTAATTTTCTAAATTTTTATGTATTTTCTATTCAAATAATTATAGAAAATTGTATATGACTTAGAAAATTCTACAAAAATTCATGTAAGTTCCCTATGGCCAGAGTTATCCTAGGAAATAATTTCATGATTTTTAAAAATCAAAACATCACTGTTTTGAGCAAACTCTAATTTTATTAAAACATTTAATTTGGAATACATAGAGATCAAAATCACTTGATTTTTATTCTCCATTGTGGCACATGAGTTAGAGAACTCGTCATAAAAATTTCAAAGGATTTTGAGATCATTTGATATCCTTAATAGATTTTTAAAGATCATCAAACTTAACACTTAAATAATTTTCAAAAATAAAAATATAACTCCAAAAATTATCAAACTTAGTT
>NW_018234107.1:4787-25792 GCF_001263595.1 Phalaenopsis equestris
GTGTTAGTACACCCTCGCCCCCCCAGCTTCTTACGGGCAAATCCCACATCAAAAATAGTGCCGACAATATGTATTGTGCCAAACATGAGCAATTTTAATTCTCTACCCTGATTCAGTGTTATAGAAATTTATTGGCTAATCTTTGGTTTAATCCCTAAATCTGTGGCTAGGTTAGGAGGATACTGACTCCCACTCCAGAGTTCTCACTTCCCTTCCTCTGAAGGCTAACTCCGCTTTAGTTTTTAAACACTAAGATTGAATTAAGGATTTTTAATTTGTCACCCTAGAAATCTCCAATTCTACACCCAACAAAATATATTTCTCTATTTATTTGCACTTAATTCCACGAACGAAATACTCATTCATGGACTTAAATGTGATTCTCACTCTGTTGTAGAACTCATACTCCATTTTCAGGGATCATATGTTTCATAACATATTTTAACAATTTAATTGGTCAGATCGAAAAGTAAATTAAGAGCGGAGTTGAAAAACCATCACAATTTATTTTAAATTTAAACATTGGCACATTCACATTATCTTTTCATTTTACCATATCTAAGAGTAGGGAGAAATATAAAGGAATTTACTCAGACTTAATGAGAAAGATACAATAAAACAGAAATTTCATATATAAAAGAAAGTTCATACAACAATAATAAACAAACAACACTTATCTGAAACTCTTTCTCAAAGCAAATCCTTTGTAGTCTATTTTAGGAAATATAGGAAGAAGAAATCTCTCACTTCTATATCTCACTTCTCTTCCTCTCCAACACTTCTTAGAGAAGAATTCACACTTAAACTCACCATAAAAACTCAAATCTATAGAAATGATAACTAACTAATGGTGTGGAATGACATGGAATGTAAGTGTGTGAAAATGAAAATTGAAATGAGTGGAAGAAATTGAAATGGTGCGGAGGGGGGGGGGTTTCTGATCAAATTTTGGCCTTAAATAAAGCCTAGGTCGGTTCTCCAATAGCTCCAATAGGTGCACTCCAATAGGTGCATCCAAGAACTCTTTAAAAAGTGTCCAAATTCATCGAATCTTCTACAAACAGGGCTTCCACTAGCATAAGCATCGTCGACGTCGTCGCCCATCCTGGCACTGTCGGCGCCAATGCTCCACTATCTAATTCCCAAGTTTCTGTCAAATGGCACTGTCGGCGCCCACTCTGACGCCGTCGGCACTGACCAATTTTTTAATTTCTCCATTTTGACTCCAAATTCTATTATTTTTGCTTCATTTTTGCTCTAAGTCCTCAAAATCAACAACCTGCAATAAAACATAAAAAAATATCTTTTATTAAAGTGCAATATCACCAAAAATGAGTATAAAATATGGGTCTAAAAATGGATAAATCTTTGGTGCATCACTTCTTGGTTTGGGTTTTAGGTGCTAATGTCTGATACATAAGTGTGCATATATAGCATTTTGTTATATATGAAACTATCAAGCAAGGTCGCAAGTAGACCAATTTTGTTTTGGGGCTTAGGGCGATGATGACAAAGGCACACTGGTGGTAGAGCGGATTGATATTTTGTCCTACGACATCAGGACCCAATCTAGAGACCCGATGAACTGTAGGATGATAATATCATTCACCGACACAAGACTAGCGGGGGACCCGTACCTTCTTAGGTTGTTGGTGGTCCTACGCCTGACAACGTGATCGACTTATGGACAATCACATCCTTCAAAATCGATAAGAATAGATACACTATTTTAAAAAAATATTTTCACTACAAACAAAGTTGATATAACTTCTTTTTGTATGTCTAAAATCCATGTGCATGCTAAAACATAAATTTTAAATGTATTGTAACTTGGTTGTCCACTTGTCGATTACCGGTACCGGGCTAAGGAGCACCCTCCGCACCAGCACCCTCCTAAGTTAGGTTTAGTAGGACACCCTTCTAGTTGAGTGGCAAGCTCTATACATTCGAGTGACCGATAATAGCCTTTGATGTCCCTTGAGTATATATATATATATATATATATTTATAATATCTGAGCTTAACCCCAGCCCGAGTGCTTGTGATTTTTCTCTCTTCGGATTTATCGTGTGATTTTATTGGAGATTTTTGTAAAGAATTTCTGGTCTTTTTCTAGGATCTTCCCGTGTTTTCAATGACTTTATTTGAGTTATCATTCACTATTTTTCTCGAGTTTTTCATCGTGGGTCATTTGCCGCTTTTTCTCGAGTTTTCCAGGTGATGTTTCTTTTGTTGCTCACTTTTATTTTGCTCACTTTTATTTATACAATGTTTATTTATACAATGTATGCTAGCTTGTTTCTTAAATTCTATCACTATAATTATACCTGCTACATCAATCGCACTTAAAGGAGCAGTGGACCTCCCAGGTATACAGGTTTGTTTTACTTTTACAATGCTTTACTTTATGGCATATCTTACTGTTCTTGTCTACTGTACATTCTACTGCTTTCCTATACTGCATGCTTTACTGCTCCTATATATACTGTGTTGTCACTATTTTCCTTTGCTATACCAGCTATTGTTTCTCTTACACACTATACTTTAGAGTAGGAGACCAGTAGTTGGTTTTATAGAAGGTAGCCGACCGTAGATCGTTGACTCAACAATTGCATGTATACTTAAAATTAACATCGAACTCAAAGATACTACGACGGGGAGCTTGAATCTAGCATTGTGGGCAGCACGACCATCTTCAACAGCAGAACATATCTACACCAGCTAAACCACTCCTTAGAATTAAACAACAAATCATAGGAATCATAGGATTTTGAGGTTGTTTAACATAAATCCTCAACCTCATCTTTAGGCCTTTGTATGGTTCTACTATACAATATAAATCCTAACTCGTTTTAGGATTCCGAGGTTGTCGTTCATTATGACCTAAATCCTCATATCTTCCAGGTTATTTGTGTGAGCGTTTCACATAAATGTAAGCCCTAACTAATAAAATTGGCAGGATGAAATACTTGAATAATCTCCTCGAAACTGAAGCTAGGGTAGCTTGGGAAGTCACCAAGGTTTTCCTTCGGATCTATGACATCCCCTGGTTTCTCTTTCTTTGGATTCCATAAAATATTACAAATTTGAGTTATTCCCTTTTCACACCTCTTTGTCCGATCTCGTTGAAAAGTCTTATCATTTTGACCTCTTTGAAGATAATATTCCTTGATTTTTATTGAGAGTTTTCTTAGGTGGCTTCGGTTATCTAAGATGTAATTAACTATAGGGGCTTACTCTTATAGGCCGAACCTAGCTTAATATAAATATAAACCCTATTTAATTCTTCATATTAAATAGGGGAACTTGTCTGCTTATAAATAAAATGGTTTTCGCAAACCAAATAGATGTCATATATTTCTTTATTTATTTGATCTAGCCTGACCCTCAAGTCTTGTGTTTATCTTTCGTGAAAGATACATGACTTGAGGTGTCGTGCTCTTTCATTTAAACTATGAAAGATATAGGATCAGTTTGATTTCATATTTTTCTAAATATATATATGTAAATTAAATGTTCTTCCAAAGCGGGTGGCGAGATTTTGATTCTGGCGATCGACAGCAACCAACGGGCAACTCCTCAACTTTTTAGTGTCGACAGCCAGTTCACTGTCAAAGCCAGTTCTCTGTCAAACGGTGCATCATGCGCCAGGATCCCAGAATTCGCTGTTTTGACTCCAAATTTTGTCATTTTTGTCATTTTTGCTCCAAATACCTAAAAATGATATACCTGCAACAAAAACATTAAAATACCCTTCTTTAAAGTGCAATATCACAAAAAATAAGCATAAAATATGTACTTAAAATAATATATTATTTTGGTGTATCAGTTATTAATGTGTTATATGACTGTTCAATACATGTATTTGCATAATTATTAAATCTGTAACATGAACAACACCATAACCAACGTATTAAAGCAGTAACATAAACAACACCATAATTATTAAAGCTGTAACAAAAATAAATCTAATGATGATACATCAAAGCTCAATTATGGAATTCATCAATAGTCCCGTGAATTTTTGGGATGATATTTGTGATGGAAAAAATTCATGTAATGTTGTAAAGAAAACACATTTTAGAAAAACAAATTAAAAAGGCTTCTCAAATGAAACATGTAAGTGATTTCATTTTTATACCTGGTTTAGACAGTCATGCATAATTGGATAGGATGACATAGCAGGTTCCCGACTTGTTGATTAAAATAGAAACACCTTTTGGCTAAGCTTATGGTTAGAATAGGAAAATAAAACATAGATTGAAGCAGTTCATTTCATGTAGAGAAATATACTTTTGGATCTATTATTTTTCTCCCAATATTCTTTAGGCCTACAAGTAGAAATATTTTTTGGCCTTCTCTTTGTTGGGTCAGCCACATTACATTCTATATTTAATTATTTTTTCTTCTTTGCTTTTCTCTTAACAATAGGTGTTTCTCTAGGTTTTGCTTCGTTAATATCTACAAATAGCTTTTTAAATGTATCCCATAGCATCTGCTCGGTAAATTAGTCTCCTTGTGCTTTATTGATTTGTTGGTATGCAAACTTCTGAGATTGTGAACGGAATAGGAGGCTAATTGAAGAAACATCCATCATTTGGGACTCCCTTAGATGTTTTTATTCAAACCTATTATAGATGTCTCTTTTAGCATGATTAGACCATCACAATAAAAAACTTTTTTCAGGAATGTGATTTATTTTAACCACATTCAGAACATGCAGTGCATGCGAACACAACAGCCCCTTCATTTCAAACATCTTGCAATTACAAGTGACATCGGAGTAAACTCTATCAAAATTCACAACGCATGTCTTGGATGTGCCATCATTATCCAAATTGCGTATATAATATTTAAACCCACTATATGCGGTGAATTCAAGTGTGAGTCCACATAAACCATTAAACAACTCTTGCTCGAACATAGAGTAAAGCTTCCTCATATAAAATGAGGAAGATTGCCACAAAATCGGGTTGACTTTATTCATCGGCATAGTGATAGATTGACTACATTTGAAATCTTCATCCTTTTCGTTCCTGAACCATAATTTCATTATATTTTCAAGGCCAATAAAACAAGCTATCAGAGAGATTGTCGACTTCGAAACACCATGACATATATTATTTGCGGACTCACTTCTTTGAGTTGATAGGATTCCCATTCCAAATATTTCTTTATTGAAGGGAGTTGTCCATTTGTGTCTGATTTTGTACATCTCATGTAACCACACATTATTGTGTAAGTCACCCACTAACATCATTAAGGATCAAGTTTCTTTGAACTCCTCCTCCGAATTGCATTTACTCATGCATTTAGAATAAAAGATCGGTGACGCTCATGATAAAAACTCCACAATGCACTTTTAAAGTAATTTTTTTGTAGATATGTCATTGACATAATCTATGACGTGTTTGTGGGAGACATTCTTCAATAGCCCTTGCCATTGCTTGGTTCTGATAAGTGAAAATACTTAATGGATGCTTGTCTCCCATTATTCTTATAAAAACTTTGAATAACCATTTAAAAGAATTAATAGTCTCCTCGGACAAGAAGCTAACACCAAACATGACGTTTTGCCAATGGTGGTTAACTCCCACAAAGGGAGCACAACATAAGTTATACCTATTTAATCTATAGCTTTTATAAAAAATGATTACATCCCCAAAACAATCATAATCCAACCTGGATAACCCATCACACCATAAAAAAACTTGTTAATCTACCATACTTATCTGTTTGGAAATCCAATGCAAACATGTTATCGTCGACTTGCCTCCCCATGAATAATTGAATTAAAGAATTGACATCTCCTTGTTCAATTTTTTCTCTTCTTTCTCTTTGAATGAAATTGAACGCATCCCTCTTCGTGCATTCCAAATTGCCACTCTCTCAACCTTCGTAGTAAGGAAGTTTTATGCATTTGTTGCTCTGATCCCTGACCCTGTCATTGATCTCAGGACATCTACATTTAAGTCAGTTATGTTTCTAATGGAACAAAGAAGATGCTTATCTCCACATTTAACAAAATGATGGCTGTGCTTTCAATGAATTTTTTACTATCCAGTTGCCTTCAAGGTCAACTGCATAACACACCATAACTTGACAACCAGTCCTCGTGTCTGACTTTTTGTACTTTATTGTATTCATAAGGTTAGACTCCTTGTGACTAGCTTTTCCGCAAAGGAAATCTTTGGTCTTCTTTTCTTCAAATTCGGCCAATAACTATTGTGGTCCTTCCCAACATTGAAACCTACATGATGTGCATATGCACAATATGTTTCATAAGCTTCTTGCTCATTGTGGACGATGGTGCTAAGAAACTTCTCTACAATTGGACACTGCAAACAGTTCTCTGCTCACATGACTACACATTTGCACAAATTAAGTCCAGTCAGCAAGAATAACACAGCGTAACCACAGCTTAATAACAAAATAACAGTAGAATAACACAGTAAAACATGACCGACATTCATAATAATAACACTACACTAATACCAAACAACACCACAAAAAAATTAAGAAATAACACCACAATAACAACCAAAAGAACACACAAGAAAAACATACCAGTGCCACCACTAAGGCTAACAATAACACTATAATAATTGAAGAATAACACAACAAAATAAATAAATAACATAGCAACAATGAGCTAAAATACACCATATTATCATTACCATTTATACTTGAACAAAAAACCACTATTATACCACATCAACAAAAAGTAACCCTGAACAAATAAAAAAAACAATAGTAACCCACCATAACACGACTAAAACAGTAAAACCCAACGTAACACCACAAATTACACAAAAAACCCAACAAACATGCATGAGAATAACACTAAACTTATACCATTATATAACATCAGTGCAAAAGTAAAACCTAGTTTTAATCTTAAGATACTAAATAACAAATAAAAATAACACCATTATCAGACCACACAAACAACACAGATGCAAGTTTGAGCTAAACAAAACTAAAACCTTTCAAGTTTTAGCTAAACTCCCTCTTCTAAGTTCAGCGAAAATGATGGCTGCAACATCCCCAGAATATAGTCGTCTGGAGAGGAGTTCATCGAAGTCGTAAACTCTAAACCAATGAAACAGTTATTACTCAGCTGGGCACGGTAAAAACAAATAAGTAGCGAAGCTTTTACGTATAAAAATTTGGGCCGGGCCTGTCCGGGCCAAGCATGAACTCAGTTATTATTTCCTGTAGCGTTTTCTTTTTTTATTTTCAGAAATTTGAAAGCCGATATTTTTTTTCTCAGTCATGACACAATAATTTTTCCAAAAAGGACGGGATTTCTAGTTTGCAGGGCGGCCGTGGCAGCAGCATCTCTATCGATTCTTACACTACAGGAAGCTCCGGCACTACCATGGCTTCAGCGTGGGCACAGAAGACCATCGTTCTTCCACCCCAGAAGCGAGGATGCCATCTTGTCACAGCAAGGGTAGATTTCCGAGCCCTACTTCAAAATTTCTGAAATTATTTTTCTTTGAGTTCCCACAGTTAATTTTGTACAGGTCGCTTTTTTTTCCTCGACTATTTCACTGAACTGTGTATTTTTGCAAGTCTCTTAATTATTGAACTACGATATTGGGAATTTTGGGCTAAGTGTCAAAATGTTGGTGTCAAACGCAATGCTTTTGTGCAATTATCAAATTTTTGTTCGAATATCATATATTTTTTCCTTATTACAATATTTTATTGCTGTGGACGTTGAGTTAGCAGTGTATACCCAAAGCAAACTCGCTCAAAAGGAGGACAAGATGATTAGTTTCTCAAGCCATGATCAGACCAGACTTGCCATCAGAGCTCTAGACAAACTTGCCAAGCTGGCTTGAGGAGAACCCACTTTACTTGGATTCGAGGCATCTACCTGCTAAGGAGAATGCAAACTCATTTAGACTAGAGATGAAATATTTACTGGGCTCAAGAACTCACCTAAGGCTATCACCAGATTTGCTGGATCAATCTAGCTCAAACAATCACCTATGCCTGAAGAACTACTTGGGCCATACTTCTAGAAGACCTTGTAACTTCACTTTTGTTAACTTTCCGATCTAGCCTCAAACAACAAAAAATGAGAGATGGAACATGAGCACCAAAGTGTGAGCACCCATCTTTAAACTCATCCCAATCGCATTTTTTGAAGCGATTGATCAATTAATGTCAATCTTTCTAATGATTCGTTTGTGGTCATGATGCTAATTGCCAACAATCTTATTTATAATATATTGATTGACCTGATGAGTTCCGTCAACAGCATCATCGAAATTGTCTTTATAAAGATGAATATCAGGTAGAATTTTCTTTTCTCAAAACATAAGCCCTTTATATGGATTTTTACAAAAAAGAAAGGAGAATGAAGGAATACTAACTTTGCTGATCACATGGAAAGAATAAGAGCATCAATTCACAACAATGGCAGACTTTATAATAGTCAATATCTTGATAACTTATCATGCAATCTTTGGTCGATCATTTCTCAACATTTTTCATGTGCTCATCTTAATCTATCATGTTGCCATGTAGTTCGAAGCTGAAGGCCAAATAGTTACTGTGAAAGTCGTATTCAATCTGGAATATGCTTTTTGAAGGTAGTGAGTGATGTACCAGAGGAGGTGCTAAACATAGAAATATGCTCGCATTTAGGCGTTGAAACCAAAGAAGTTGAAGGCACTAGGGTAAAATTGGTTGACATACTACCTTCATATTTATAGTTTTAGGATGCTTCTGTCATCAACTTATGGGTAGACTCTTTATGCTATCATATTGCACAAACATGTTACCACCAGTTTGGCACACTTTGTATAGCCAATGAATCGTAGCCAATTTCAAATGTAAAGAAGGCGAATTTAACACATGGCAAGAAGCAAATGAAGAAGGCTTGAGGGCCATACACAACCTCCTAGAGGGACTCAAGATTAAATCAACCATGAATTAAGAAAAAGGTAAAAAGGAGAATGACTAAATTTTTATTACTCTAATTGTCAAGGTGAAGAGATTCAAGTCTAGTGACCTAGCGATGAAGAAAGTTGATGTAGCTGCTTACCAAATGCCACCAAATGCCACTTGGCAAATTGGAGTCAACTTGGGATAGCCCCTATTTAGTTATGGAATAAACCGACCCTAAGAACTATCAACTTCATACCCAAATAGGTAATCAAGTCCTCAAAACGTGGAACAGAGTTGACCTCAATCTGTTTTCTCTTAAATACTTTTATTATATTTTTCATTTTGTATTTTTTGTGCATTATATGAAGAAATTAAAAGAAAAATAATCCTAATAAATTTATAAAGATAAGCTCAACTCACATACGAGAATGTGTTCTTTAAGTAGAGATAGAGAAACCATCTCAAGTAAATTTAAGGTCTCGCCCAATAAGAATGAGTTCAATAAACATACAAGAGGATTTTTAGTTAAAAATTAGAGTTAGACCAGTTAAGTGTCTAATAATATATGTTGACCTCGGAGAATTCTTTCCCTCATTATGACTTGGTCAATGAAGCATGGAGTGGGCCCTTAGTGCTAAAAAACTATATGATCTCTTCCCAAGTTGGCAAGTTATGATGATTATTTTCTGAAGAAGATCTGTGATCCCTAGTCAAACAAAAGCTCAAAATTAACGAGGTTAGTCATTTTTGGCATTCTATCATAATATAGTGGAAAATGATCATAAAATGAACTTGAAATGTCAAGAACTCTCATATTTTTTTAGATGAGCTAAATCTAAATAAGTTTCTATAGGCTATGAGTCGGGCGCTGTTGGAACTGGTTATGGTGATGCTAGCAAGTAGTGATATGGAGGAGCCTATAAATGAGGCTGTGCGACCTTTTTCAGAGAAGTTTCAAGTGTATCGACTGATAACTCGCCACATGAATTGCCACCTCCACTAGAGATTCATTATGCCATAGACATTCCAAGAACAACGTTCTCCAACCGGCTAGTCTACAGGATGCTACTACTCGGGTACGGTAAGTTGCAGAAGTAGTTTATAGACTTGACCATTAGATGATTGGTTCATGAGACTACTAGCCCATGCAAAGTTTCAACTCTGGTTGTACCAAAGAAGGGTGACTCTTGATGCATATGTATTGATACCAGGGTCATGAATAAAATTATCACCATTTACCATTTCCTCTTTCATACACAAAAAATATATGCATATTTAGACATATATTTTATATTCATTTTTGGTGATATTGTGCTTTAAAGGAGGGTATTTTTCATGTTTAATTACAGATTATTGATTTTTAGAACTTGAAGCAAAAATAAAGCAAAAATTATGAAATTTGGAGACAAAATGGTGTTTTTGAAGAAATACTCAGCGCCGACGGCGCCATGATGGATGATGATGCCGCCAGGATGGATGCCGACGGCGCAGAGCTACAAAATAAAGGCTAGAATATACTCAGCTCTGACGGCGCCAGGAGCAGCGCCGATGGCACCAGGAGCAACGCCGACGATGCCATTTGATAGAGAACACGGAATTAATTCATGGGCCACTGGCGCCGACGGTGCTAGAATGGGCGCCGACAACAACAATGTCGGTGCAAGACCTGTTTCTAAAAGATTCGATGAATTTGGATGCTTTTTAAAGAGTTTTTGGATGCACCTATTGGAAAACCGACATTAGGCTCTATTTAAGGCAAAAATTGATCAGAAAACTACCTCTTCCACTCCCCCCCAACCACTAAAAGCCTATTATTCATTTATTTCTTTAGAGTTTTGAGTTTTTGTGGTGAGTTTAAGTGTGAGTTCTTTTCTAAGAGTTGTTAGAGAGGGAGAGAAGTGAAAAATTTCTTCTTCCTACATCTTCTAAGAGAGAATCTTCTAAGAGAGAATCAAAGAAATAGTTCAAGAGAGGCTACAAGAGATTTGCTTTGAGAAAGAGTTTCAGATAAGTGTTGTTTGTTTATTATTGTAGTATGAACTTTCTTTTATATATAAAATTTGTGTTTTGTTGTATCTTTCTCATGAAGTCTGAGTAGTTTCCTTTATCTTTCTCCCTACTCTGAGATATGGTAAAATGAAGAGATAATTTGGATGTGTCAATTTTAAAATATAAAATAAATTGTGATGGTTTTTCAACTCCGTTCTTAATTTACTTTTCGATCTAACCAATTGAAATGTTAAAATATGTTGTGAAACATATGATCATGGAAATAAAGTATGAGTTCTACAACAGAGTGAGAATCACATTTAATTCTATGGAAGAGTATTTCGTTCATGAAATTAAGTGCAAATGAATAGGAAAATATATATTGTTGGGCGTAAAATTGGAGATTCTAGACTGACATACTAAAATTCTCAGTTTGGTCTTAGTGTTTAAGAACTAAAGCGAGCGTTAGCTTTCAGAGAAAGAGAAGTGAGAGCTCTGGAGTGAGAGCCAGTATCCTTCCAGCCTAATCACAGATTTAGGAATTAAACCTGAGATTGACCAATGATTCTTTATAACACTGAATCGGAGTAGAGAATTCGAATTGCTCCTATTTGACACAATACATATTTAAACCATTTGTCTCATCTCATTTTACCAAAAACTCATTGTAGTGGGAAATATGCTTTTTCATATTAGATAACTTCATCGCATAAACATAATTTGGTAGTTACTGTTTAAGCTTTGCATTTCAGCTTTGCTAGTAGTTAATAATTTAGGTCTGATAGTACTTCAAATATTCAAAATTAGTGACAGTAATTTTATTTTATTGCTCTGAATTTCCTAGTTAATTTATCACTTCAAATTTAAATCTTCATCGTGAGATCGATATTTAAGGCTTAAACAGAAAGTCATGCATTACTTGATAACGATACGTATACTTGCGTAGAATCCCTACATAAATTGCTTAAATTTGTTATTCATAAAACAACACATCAAGTTTTTGGCACTGTTGAAAAGCGGAGTTAACTTTATATATTTTGCACAGTTATGTCATCGGGATCACTCTTTCGAAATTGGACAATTTACTTGATGAGTTACATGGAATGAGTGTCTTCTCTAATATTAATTTGCATTGTATGATGCGGGACGCAGTTTCCTGCAAGACCGCACTTTTCTTTTCTTTCTTATCCTTTTTTATTTCTCTAGTTTCTAATTAGGTTATTCTCTCTTAGGGGTCCTTTATCTAGTTGTACTATGGTTTTGGAGTTTTCAGCTTGGGTTTTAGGTATTTTGAGAGTTATTCTTTGGTTTTCTTGCGCTTTGAAATGCTGTAGCTCTTCCTTTCGCAAGTGGTGTGTCTTCAGCTTGCTCAGGAATATGTGATGGATCCCCCTTAATGTTTGTACCTCATTGATTTCTCGTTGGATTGCTATTTTCAACAGGGACAATCGCAAAGCGCCTCCAATCTGTTGCCCAATTGCCGGTCTTACCCCGTTCTCCCTCCCCCACGTTGCCTATTGATTGTTTCCAATCATATAGCCATTAACGGTGTGGTCATCTACTGTTGGCAGCAAAAATCTGCACTTCGCTACCCGACTCGCGGTCCCTACATATGTTCGTGCTACTATCAGCTTCCTTTCGTCCTCCCATGCCCATTATCCACTTTAACACTTTTTGTGCTTTATCATATCGTCTAGGAACTCTAGAACAGTGTCATAGTGTTTCTCACCAAATTAGGATGAGACTATGTGATGAGTGGAATACAACTTTGAAGACATGAGACATACTATATGAATGCAATCATGCCTTTTTGCCTGTCGACTATGTCGAACACTTTCAGACAACAACAACAAAGCCTTAATCCCACTACGTGGGGTCGGCTACATGAATCCTTTTCTCCATTGCGTCCTATTTAGTGTCTTATTTTCATTTAGTTCTTTAAATTAAGATCATTTTAGTAAATTAAGATCATTTTTAATACAATAAGCCGAAGTCTTCCTAGATTTACCTCTGTCTTTCTTAACACAAGTCGAATATAGAACATCTACTTCCACTACGGGTAGCAGCAGCTCCTAATCATATCATCAGATGGTCAGATGGTCGATGCTTAATCTGACCAAACCATCTAAGATGGCTTTTTCTAATTTTTTCCGTCACAGGACCTACTCCGCCCTATCATTATATATTCATTTCACATTTTGTCTCTAAGTGTAAAGTCAATCATCCACCTAATCATTCTCATCTTGTCAACACTTAATGTCAACACTTTTAACTTGGTATTATGCTTCTCTTTTAAAGGCCAATATTCAACGCCATAAAGCATTGCAGGTCTCATCATCATCTTGTAAAATTTTCCTTTCAGTCCAAGCGGTACTTTTCTATCACACAATAGGCCTGCTGCATTCCTCCACTTCAACCAACCAACTTGAATTCTATTAATAACATCCCCATTTATATCACCATCACTTTGAACTATACACCCGAGATATCTAAAAGACCTGAGATATTTAGATTGTTCACTCCTTTGAATAATTTGATCACCTAAAGTTACACTTCTGTCTCTGGAGCTACTACTACTAAAATTACATTCCATATATTCAGTTTTAGTTCTACTCAAATGAAAGCCTTTAGAGTCCAATGTAGACCTCCATAAATCAAGTTTTTCCTTGGCTTTTTCCCTGGTCTTATCCACGAGAAGGATATCATCAGCAAAAAACATACACCAAGATACATCCTCCGATAAATGTCCAGTAAGACTATCCATAACTAAATCAAAAAGATATGGGCTTAAAGCCGATCCTTGATGTAATCCAACAGAAATAGGAAAATAATTGGTCAATCCTCCTTCAGCACGAGCAAAAGTAACAGCTCTAGCATACATATCCTTAATGACTTGAATATAAGTCATATCAACACCTATTATCTCAAGAACTCCCCAAAGGATATCTCTTGGAACCTTATCGTAAGCTTATTCTAAGGGTCCGTTTGGCGCAGCTTATATATGCGTTCGGCGTTTTCGGAACGCTCGGGTGGCGTTTGAAAAACACGTTAGGACCAGCGGTGGAAATACGCGCGTAAGGGTTTATACTATTACCCGTTGCTTCCTTCGCCGCTCCGAGCCCCCTGCGTTCCGTGTTTAGGGATAGATTATTACTCCGCTGCCCTCTTCGATCTCGTCTCGCCCCCTTCGATCCCGTCTCGCCGTCGTTGCCCTATATCTGCGATCAGGCTCCCTTAATCTGTCTCTGTTCTTCAATTCCGTTTGTGATCGGAATCTTCGATCCCGTGCACCCCTATGCTAGAAAGTTCTTTGAAATTTCTTTGAAATTTTCGCAGGTATCGTTCATATGGAATTTTTTAACTATTGGGAAATGCTGTGATCGTTGTGTGGGATCGTTCGTATGAAATTTTTTAAGTGTTGGGAAATGTCTGTGATCTCGTCTCTGCACCTCATTCGTCTGAAATTTTTTAACCTGAAATTTTTCTTCAAAACGTTGTCTGGGATCGTGGTCGAAATTTTTTAGCTATTGGGAAATACTGTCATATGAAGGATTTATTTGCTCACGTCACGTCAGTCTCATAGCTTTGGGAGGCAGTTTTACGGTTGTGCCAAAAGTGTTTCAACTCGTTGCGATTTCTTCCGGTGGGCTGACAGTCCCTCATATCACACTGCCAGTAGTTATGGGAATCCGATGTTTTCCCAGGTTGATAGTGCAGATGATGACAGACGTAGCCAAAGTTTGAAATTAAATATTTTAATTTTTCTCATTGTAGTTGTACTTGTCTTTGTCCTTTTTTATTTATTCTGGTACTCACGAGAGTGTGAGAACTGTATGTCATCTTTTGGAACTGATCTGTGATGATTGTATGCTTCTGCACTATATGCTTCTGTACTACCAATAAGATATTCTGATAAGCTGCCCCAAACAGTTTTATCAGACATGGGTAGGAATGTCATTTAACCACCAATAAACTAATCTGAATAAACTGCCTCAAACAACAAGCCAGATTATTCTGATAATCTGCAGATTATCAGATTATCAGAATAATCTGCCAATCAACAGATTATAAATAATCAACAGCTGCGCCAAACAGACCCTAAATCAATAAAAATTAAATGTAGATTCTCCTTATTATCTCTGAACTTCTCCATCAATCATCTCCATAAATGTATAGCTTCCTTAATAAACCTGCCCGACATAAATCAAAATTGATTACGAGAAATCTTTGTAATACGTCTTAACCTATGTTCAATTACCCACTCCCATAATTTTAAAGTATGCCACGTCAACTTAATTCCTCTATAATTTGCACTCTTGTGCATCCTTTTTTTTAAAAAAAATGAGACCAAAATACTCTTCCTCCACTATTCAGGCATCTTTTTAGTTTATAAAATAATATTAAAGAGTATAGTAAGGCAAGAAATTTCCAAATCTCTTAAATATTTCCACACTTCAATTTGGATATCATCAGGTCCTACAGACTTTCTACCATTGGTTTTCTTTAAATCCTCCTCAACTTCTTGCGGATGATAAATTACTTCTTTTGAGTTTTCATCGAAAAATACTTCGTTGAACTTTAATAAATTTTGATGTACAGTCGTTCAGAAGAGGAGCATTTACAATATATGCGATAAGTTGTTGGTGTTCTTAGGATGGAGCACTTGTGTGGTCACTTGTAGAAGTCTCATTTTCTTATACCACAAATATTCTTTTTTGGATGCGTTTTTTCAGTTATCGACATAGAGATAAACCCCATAGAAATTAGAGCTATTGTTGACTAGCCCAACTCATAATCTTTCAGTCATGTACGCCAATTTCATGGGTTCACTTCCTTTCGTAGGAGATTTATAAAAATGTCAGCTCTATTACGACACCCTTGATGGATCTCTTCAAGGTAGGCAAATTTGTTTGGTCAGAGGAGACATACTTGTTTTGACACTCTGAATAAACAAGTTACTCAAGCCCTTATTCTAACCCTTCCAAATTTTAACGAAGTATTTTGAGGTGTAGTGTGATGCCTCCAGTGTGAGGATTGAAGTTGTATTGAGCTGAGGAGGACACCCTATTGCTTTTTTCAGTAATAAGTTGAATACGTTTAGAAGAAAGTTTTTTACCTATGTTAAGAAGTTCTATGCTATAGTGAGACCCTTTAGCTATTGGAGTCATTACTTACTGGAGAGCGAGTTTACACTCTGTACTGATCATGAGGCATTGAGATTTCTGAATAGCGACAACAAGCTAAAGGGCTGACAGGATATGTGGGTGGAATTTTTATCATTATTTTATTTTGTGCTCAAACATAAGATAACAAGCCAAAATAAAATTGCTGATACACTAAGTTGTTGTCACTTATTGATCAATATCATGCAGTCGAAGGTAATAAGATTTTAACTGTTTCCATTGATGAAGATTTCTAGGAGATTTGGGCTCGTTGTCAGGACATATTGTATGAACAATTTCTTAGATCATATGACTACTTATTCTATGAGAACAAATTTTATATTCTTGAAAGCTCACCTAGAGAAGTAATCTTATAGGAATGTCACAGTGGATGCATAACATGACACTTTGGCAGGGATACAACTTCTTCTCAGTGAAAGAGAATTTCTATTAGCCTAGAATGTTAGTGGATGTTGAGCGGCATGTTAGGCAGCATAATGTCACTTGACTAAGACTCAAGGACATAATACATGTCTTTACACTCACCTACCCATTTCAGAGACACTTTGGTTAGATGTGAGCATATATATTATAGTGTGCATGCCCCAAACACAACAAAATAATGATTCTATTATAATAATAGCAAACAATTTCTCCAAAATGACACGTTTTGTTCCGTACCACAAGACGATGGACGACATCGCATATTGTAGACTTATTGTTTACGAAGATAGTCTATTTTCATGGATGCCCAGAATCATCACTTCAGATAGATATGTGAAATTTCTAAGCCATTTTTGGAAGATCTTTTGGGGTAGGTTTGGCATATAACTTCAGTTCAACTCAACAACTCCCCCACATATAGATGAATACATGGAGGTCATAAATCACAGTTTGGAAAATCTTCTCATATGTTTTGTGGGAAGAAGATCAAAAAAGATTTGGTGCTTCCTCAAATTGAGTTTGCCAACAACTAATCTACTAGTTCGTCCACTGGTCGCAACCCCTTTGAGATTGTGTACATACAGAATCCTCACACCTTTGGAGTCAGTGCTGATAGTGCTAGTTATTGAGATTAGCATCTATGCAACGGCTAGATTCAAGGAAAGAATGATTTCCTCCACGTTTTTTGGAAAAATCAAGCCTATAAGAGATAGTCCATTTAGGATTATCGAGAAGATAAATAACAATGCATACATTATCAATTTGTCAGGAGACTATACTATTTTTGCTACCTTGACGTTCTTATTCTTTCATTGTACTATGAGATTTGGATTATTCCAGCAAAGAAGTTAATGCCTCTTCTACATGAGGAGAGTGATGTGGGAGTTGTGTCTTGCGATCCCACTAGATACAGGATCAAAGCAGGATGGGATCCTATCCCCTGAAGCGGGATTTTCCCGCCCCTTTTAACTGCTTTAGCCTTGTGGGGCCCTTTTACTTCTATTTTAATATTAGTCTAATTAGAATTAGGGTTTAATTTATGCTTTGGTATAAATATGCTATTTAGAAGCTGATTTTGCAGACCTTTGCTTTAGTTTTGTGTATTTTGGATATTTTATTTTATGATTTTCTATGCTAAGGAGTATTGTATTCGCTTTCTTTTGCATGTGGTGTATTTGTAGTTTGCTCAGAAATAGGTGATGGATCTCCCTCAGTAATCATGCCTCGTTAAAGTTGTCGTTTGGTGGTTCTCTCCTCTGTTTTCAGCCCGGACAGCCGCCAAATGCTTTCTATCCCTTTCAAACGCCATCAACCTCACATGATCTCATTTCCTTGCTATTCGAAACCATCTCCTCGCTCATTCCATCTCTTGAACACCTTCTAGAAACTCTAGAATGGTGTCAGATTTGACCCTTGACCTCTGAAATAGGGGGCATGGTTGAATACGGCTTGATCACTTTTTTCATGTTAATCATTACATTGTGGACAAAAAACAAAAAATAAATAAAAAAACTAATTACTACTTGATAACTTAAAAAGTACAGAAGTATGTTAAAAAGATGATTTTTCTTTTGCTTGTTTCTACTTGATGCTTCTAACATTTTATAAAGCTTTTTCCCTTGTCTCCATTTTCTTGCTTCGGAAAGTAGCTTTCACTTGTTACGCTGACCTGTCTCGTTCTATATCACCTCTATCTATTAAAGCTCATTTAGTAAATTTTCTACTTAAACTTTAGATTCGGTGTTTTTATCTTTGTATCCCGTAGTTTTTTAATAGCTTTTTTAAACTTGTTCACTACATAGTCCACCACATCTAGCTCATCCATGCACTTTTCCAGTAATTATTTCCTTAGCAATGACCTTAGCCCTTACCTGTAGGTCTTGTGTAGGAATATGATGTAATTCTCCATATGGGCTAAAATCTTGCCTTTTTGAATCCTCACTGGAATCTCTGAACTCAGACTTTTCTTCTCTTTTTGGGCTCAGATCTATGCTTGCTGTAGTGTGGGTCTTGGTGTTTTCTCTTGGCAAAATTACATACAGTACTTGCAGCCTATAACATCACATCAAACGTACTTCTGTTTATAACTTGATCATTAATTATAACTCAAAGTGTGTTATTTAGAATTAAAATTGTTGGTTTATTTAAAAACACTAAAAACGCTTGCAAGTTTCTGGAGAACTCAGATCATGACTCAAAACTACACAAAGAGGTCCAAAGATTGTCAAGAAATATGTTAATTGAGCTCTATTAAATGAGCTCTGCCTGAACAATTCCTGCCGTGCTGACCCGAACTGGCCTAACCTAGTTTAGGCCAACTTTGTCCTTTCCTTTCATATCGATATACTATATAAAGGAAAACATATGCAAGTGAAAATGAAACAGCGGATGGTTTATGAGAATGCTTCATTTTGAAATGTCACTCACAAACCTTTGAGGTTTAAAATTTGGAAAATATTTCATCCATTCATTAGTAATATAAAGAGGGATTTACATACGTACCATATAATTCTGAACTCTAACAGCTAAACATTTATATTTTTATTAACACCCTAATATTTAAATCGTATAAAAAATACTAGTAACTTTAGCTTACTATCAAAAAGAAAACTTGTGGGTTTCTCAACCCTCTTATCGACTTGTCATACTTGACCATCTCTCACAATTATTAATTTGCCTGTGAAAAGTCCATAGATTGGATGCCAAGCTTCCATTTCTTAGTCTTTGGGCGTCCATGATAGACTACTGGCTAAGAACTAGCTATCTTCAAAATTGCACTAGGCTTAATTTTGCTTCTGACATGCATGAACATTTCTTCCAAGTAGTTTTCTTGTATTATGTAACTATTATAAATTGTAATATGATTTTGTATCTTCAAAGATTAATTCTTTCAATATTATGGCTGTTCTTTTGGTCTAAATTGATTTAGTAGGTGTTGTTGTTTTTACTTTCCTTTATTTATTTTTTTCTTCTCTTGCTCTCATTTATTTTGCTAACTTACCCAGATACTGAAGGACATTGAGCAAGACCTTTCAAGATTTAAATGCGGTTTTGCTCATTTATTCTGTAAGTGAGATTGGTTGTATTTTGTCTTATTGTTGGATATAGTCATCACGAGCATATGGTAAATGATATTGTAAAATACAGTGCAACATACAAGTGCTTCTTTGACCATAAATGAGAATTATGACTCAGATGTACAGGCTGACACTGAAACCTTCCTTAGCCGTATAGTTCCAGAGGTGATTTAATTTCTTTCTATGTATTTTGCAATATCAATTTTTTTACATGTTTCATGGAAATATGTCCATTTGATAAGCGTGACTTAAAGTTCTCATATGTTCACAGGGGCGAACTGCACCGTGGAAGCACACGTTGGAAGGTTAGAATTTGACTTCATCTTATTAATGTACCTTCTCCCAACATTCATCATTATCTTTCTAAGGACTGAACATACTTCTGTGGCATTCGATCATTCATACTAGAATCAGAATATTTCATGAAATAGATGTAGATTGGAAAATAAACCTAGGAATGCCTAAATTGTAGTCTGCGTTAAGTTTTTTTTTTATGCCCATTGATATATTGTAATGGAGCATCCACGAAGGTCTCTTTATGCAGGTAGTTAGGATGTGATAATTACAACAGTGTCAAGTTGCAAATGTGATAACAAAAAATTACTGGGAAGAAAGTGCTTCATTCCGGTTTTCATAATTTGCTTTGAAGCATAAATTAGTTAAATGGCACCCGAGCCTATTTGTCAGCCAGAGGACCTGAAGTTCTCTTTTCTAAAAATAGTACTGGTATTAAAATTTTCGGGAGCCCCATGGAAAAATAAAATTATGACACACTAAGTCTAATATTAACAAAGTAGCTTGATACTACATGCTAAAAATTTCTTATTTGAATCAAATAAAATTCAAGAGAGTTTTGTAGTGTTTCATTACAGAAATAGTTATAAAAAATTGAAACAAATGGTAATTATAATGTCTTTATATTAAGATTCTTTTGAATATATATTTTCAAAATACACATTGTTTGATATTGGTGTTAACCCAAAACTCAATAGGGGAAGGAAGTTTTATTACGCAAAAATTAAATGGGATTACAATAAATAGGAAAAACATGATACACAAATACCTCGCTAGGGTGAGGTGAGAAGGTGGCAGTTGCTAGGGAAGTAGGGGTTGGAGGGCTGTCCGGGGGCGGGACAGCGGGCTGAGCAGCGGTAAGGGGTCTTGAGAAGGGTGGTGGCAAGCTGGGAGGGTGTAGGAAGGGGCGACGACAACAAGGAAGGTGCGGAGAGGGGCGACGACAAGAGGTGTAGGGAGGGTGCCGACAAGCAAGCTAGGGTAACAGGGAACGAAATATGCGGTGATAATCACCACATCAGAGCAGTATACAAGCCGGAGCACTACCTGCCCTTTAATACAACCTTAGCAAGACAAAAAATTGAAGAAAAAATGAAACCCTAATCAAAGAAAATAACATATATATATATATATA
>NW_018234107.1:25885-73760 GCF_001263595.1 Phalaenopsis equestris
CTGCTGAACTGATTCAACCTCCCTTGCTGGTTCAACCTGGGTTGAGCCCTACCTCTGTCTCTCGAGATTGGTTGAGTTTTGACATCATTCATAGAAGTTTTTGGTTCCTCGTAGCATGCACTCAAATTTGTTATGTTGAAAGTACCAAAAATATTAGTCTCCTGGTAGGTCGATCTTGTAGGCACAGTCGTTCAAGTTCTTGAGAATCCTAAAAGGTCCTTCAGCTATGGGCTTGAGGTTCATGAAGAATCTCATGGAAACCTTTCTTTCTTCAACCTTTTATTTTGCATGTGTCTGATACTTGCAGTTCTGCTTGTTGATCACCTTTTCCACCTCTTTGTGTAACTCATGAATCCCTTGCGCCCTCTCCTCAACCTCTTCACTAATCTCTGATATTGGAAGTTGTACGGATGCCTTAGTTAAGCCAAATCACAATAGAAATAGAAATATTATTGCTGAATTGAAATAGGGTTACAATGATGCCTCTTTAAATATGAAATAAATGATAATAAACATAAAACAACACACGCGAACACCACTAAAGGGTATCCCAAGGGTGGTGGAGGTCGGCTAGGTGGATCGGGATGACTAGCGGAAAAGAGTTTTAGGATCGGGATGCCGTAGTTAACCCAAAACACCACTCCAAGGGCTATCCTGAGAGAAATATGAAATTTGGAATTAATCAAAAGTCAACCCTAAGCAAGCAAAACACAATATATAATAGCTAATAGATCAAATAGGAAGGAATTAGAATATGAAGAAAATTGAATTAGAAAGGAAATAGAAAAAGGCAAGCGATCAAATAGGGAAAAAATGACCGCGGTACTGTAGCAGCTACAATACCGAGATCCGTTAAGCTCTCGCGTCAATCTCACGTAGTTGGGGCAGTTTCGACTTCATTCGTCGAAACTTCTGGTTCTTTGTAGTACATGATAAAGTTTGCCACATTGGTGGTAATAGACTTATTGCAATCCCTCGGGAGGTCGATCATGTAGGTGTTATCATTACACAACACATCTTGATAGAATAAATATGCATTCTCTCTTGGCATAATATAAGCTGGAGCTGCATATATATGTAGGTTCCCGTAATGTAACTTTTTGAGTCCTTAAGTCTGAAACTTTCTTCTTCAATTTCTCGTGCTCAGCTGAATGTAGATGATAAACCAATATTTGAGGAGAAATTAATTTGAGGTGAAATCTGTGGTAAGCTGCATTACTCTCACTAACAACCACTCAGGAGAGTCTTCTTCTCCACTGATAGGGCTTGGATCCCATTGAAGAATTTTTTTTCCCATCAAGCTCCTAAGAAAGCTTCAAGGCCAGGTTTCATTTCTCTTGTATGGACATCTGATAATGGGCACCATGCTGAATTGACTCTAACATCTGAATAACTTAACGAAACCTTTTTGATATGGCACAAAATGACCCCATTTCTGACGTGTCGGACCTCTATCAGTAGGGGCAACTTAGGAATGAGTCTATGCATCAATAGATTTCTCTTACCTTGGGTTGCCATGCCTCTGGTGTCAGCTCCTCGAACTTAAGACTGCCTTGAACACTTATCGTGAAGTTGGTTGGAATCTCTCCCACGGGCTCATCTAAAAATTTGTGTAACTTTTCATCCTCAACTGGAAGTTGATCCTCCTTTGTGTCATCGTCGTCTTCAGTATTTATTGTGTTATTACCGTATTTTTTTAGAATGACTTGCTCAATGAAACAAATCACCCTCGTGGTTGTGCAACCTGATTTAACATGCAGAAGTCCGTGGCACTTGGAACACTTTCTGGTTAGGAGTGATTTAGGGATGCAGATTGGTTTGACTTATTCTCCACTCTAACTCAGCGTTTTCTCTAACGGGGCCAGCTTGGATATTCTCCTGGGTGTAATCTGGCTGCAAGACCCTGAGGTTGAGTGCTGTCAGTAAGACTTGGTGATCATTCGGTGATGTGGTTTCTCAACTTCTGAAGCTAGAGTCTGAATCTTCTGCCTTTATTAAGCTGATAGGAACATGCGCTAGAGCTCACGCTTCATCTTCAGATTCTCCCGTTCTTCATATGCCGACTCTTCTCTTGACCTCTTCTGATACTGGACTCCAAAGCGTCGTGGCGGGGTCTTCTGCTTCACTAACCTTTTCCATATATAAGGGATTCTGACTCTCGTCTCTCGCTCCCCTTCGATTCACCAGATTCCGGTAGAGGTAATCTCCCCTTGGGTTTCATCCTCTATGTCTGTAAGCTTCTGCTGAAGTTGGCATATCTCTCGAGTTATCTCTTCACAAGTAGGCTCGAGCATGTATCTTCTTAGTGATATGGTTAGGATTTAGGGTTCAGAGGTGAAAGAAGGAGCATAAAAATAATTGAAGTTGAATAAAAATTAATTTTAGGTTGTTGATTTTGAAAGTCAGCTATGGAAAATTAGGGTTATGTTTTTGGCTATGGTTTGGTGGGTGGCAGGAATCAAAATTTTTGGTGGAGGTGACTTGGGTAGGGGCGGATGCTAGGAAACCCTAGGGTAGAACTAAGGTTAGGTTAGATATGATATCAGAGTTAACACAAACAATAATAGAAATATAAATCTTTTTGCTGAATTCAAATAGGGTTACAACGATGACTCTTCAAACAATAAATAATTGATAACAAATATGAAACTACAGACGCAAATACCACTAAAGTGTATCCCAAGGGTAGTGAATGTCGGCTAGGTGGATCGAAATTACTAGCGGGGGTGGCAGCTGCCAATAAATGTTGTTGGTAGCAAGGGGAAGGTGTATAAAAGCAGGGATAAGTAGGAGGCTATCCTGGGTGATGATAGCAAGGAGTTGGGGTGGATTGCGGCTGGACAGCTGGAAAGAGGTGTTCCTTGGTTGTCCTGGGTGGCAGCGGTCCGGAGGGAGGTGCAGTTTGGGTGGCAACAACACAGGAAGAGAGGGGAAGGTGGCTGACAGACTGAGGACTGTATAAAATAGTAAACTGAGTGCCATTGTGGGCGGCTTAAGCGAGGTATGGTGGCAGGGAGAGGTGTGGGAGGATGTGGAAGGGAATAGGAGGAAGATTTATCGCCACCTCAACAGAGATACAACTCGAGCATCACTCAATCCCTCAGATACAACCCTTGAAAGAGACAAAAGATGCCGACGATTGTTCTAACAGAAATAAAAAATCTGAAATTAATCAAAAGCTAGCCCTTAGTACACAAAACCACACATATATAATAGCTAATAGATAAAATAGAAATGAATTAGAATATGAATGAAATAGAATTAGGAAGGGAATGGAAAAAAGGCAAGGGATCAAATAGGAAAAAAGAGGACCGCAGTACTATAGCAGCTACAGTACCGTGTCCCATTAAGCTCACGCGTTAGGTACCATGTCAAGTGGAGTGAGTGGGTTGCGGCCATACACGATCTCAAATAGGTGTATCCCATGGTCTAACTCACAGACCTGTTATAAGCAAATTCGGCTTATGCTAGGATTAGATCCTACTGCTTAATATTCTTCTCCACAAAGAATCTCAGAAGGTTACCTAGACTCCCATTCACCACGTTTGTCTGACTGTCTATTTGTAGATGAGCTGCTGAGCTGAATTAAAACTAGTGTTAAGTTTCCCCTATAGGGTCCTCCAGAAGTGGCTCATAAACTTTATATCTCTATTAGAAGTAATGTTCTTGAGTATTTTGTGTAGTCTCATGAGCTTCCTAAAGTACAAGTCAGCTACATGTGATGCATCCAGTGTCCGATGGCAGAGTACGAATTGTGCCATCTTCAATATTCTGTCCACCACCACCATCACAAAATCTTTGTTCCAATGTGTTCTCGGAAGACCCATTACAAGATCCATGGTAACATCCATCTACCGGGTCCTTGATACTGATAATGGAGTGTATAGTCCTGCATTTTGCTCCCTCTGGTTTGGCCACATGTCAAATTCTGCATTGCCTGATGTGCCGCATGACACATCAATATTACGTGATATTACCAGTGTTTTACTCTACCTTTATCCTGCTTTTTTATTAATTTATCATAAATTTTCGCTTGAGAAAATTTTTTGTTGATGTTCTGCAGGTTACATGTATAAGATACGGGTATTTTGGAATGAGAAAAATTAACTTAAAAGTGGCCTAAAGAGCCGTGTCCATGCCACCATCCGGCGTGACCATGCCTGATATTCAGATAATTGACGTGACCACGCCGAGATCAAGCATGACCGCGTTTCCCGATTTAGAAGGCTGGCGTGACCACGCCAACGGAGCGGGAAATCATTTTTGGAAGGATATTTCATACCAAATTCATGAATTGAGCTATAAAAATTTTATTGTAAATGAAATCCAAAAGGTTAACCGACATCATAAGGCCATGAAAGCACAGAGAAACACTACGATAAAAACTTCTCGGACTACCACAATAATACCACTAACTCTATATCATAAAGCCACGGAAAAGAGTTTTACCATGAATTGTCGAGAAAACCATAGATAAGAAAACTATGCAGATCTTCATTGCAAGACACAAAGAAATGTTAAACTTACAAGAAAAGCTTATCTTCTGCATAAGAGTAGAATCTCTCCCTCTCATACAAAGCTCTTTCAAGAAATCACAAGATAAAAGATGTGGAAACTTAGCCCCTAAAGGTTTCAATCCAAGGAGAGGAAGAAAACCTAAGGGAAGAGCTCTCTCAAAATGTCTCATTTTTTGAGCACCAGCCGTCCCGGATCTCCATTCCTATTCAAAAGAGTTTATATAGCTTTATTCATGAATTTTGTAAGAAAATTTCTTTCTAAATTGATTTCTTGCTCCATTGGCGTGGTCACGTCGAAAAATGGTGTAGTCACACCAGCCTTCTAAATCAGGTGGCGTGGTCATGCCCGATCCCAACTTGTTCATGCCACTTTTCTAAATTTCAGGCGCGGTCAAGCTGGATGGTGGCATGGTCACACTGCTGGTGTCGATAATTTAGCGTGGTTGCACTGCTTTTAGGCGTGGTGATACTACTTTAGGCCGCTTTTAAGTTAGTTTTTCTCATTTCAAAATGCCTGTATCTCACACCTGTGACCTACAAAACATAAACAAAAACCTTTTTCAAGTGTAAATCTGTTATAAATTATTAAAAATAACAAGTAAAATGCAGAGTAAAACGCAGTTGAAACCACATAATATTGACGTATATCAATGCTTTCAAACTTCTCCCATTACTTGCTGTTAATTAACCTCATAGCTCAGTTGGAGCCCCATGAGAATAATAGACACTCCAGTAGATTTTTAAACTATTAGCTTGTTTATGAAAGTCAAGTAAAATTGTTTAAATGTCATTTCAGGATCAATTATTCTTAATAATTAATAACCTGGTCTTTTCCTTAATTCCATTCATTCTTCCCTTAGAAAATCCTAAAGATTCTTTAATTGGTAATGTTTAAAATATTTCAACTAACCTCGAATATTTTTTAAGTAATCTCAGTGGACTAACCAACTTAATACTACATTAACTTTTTCCTTGAAGATAACCTTAAAGTGGCTTCATTAAAGAATAATGAAAAAGCTTATTCACTTAAGCTCTACTAGACACTCTTCTGTTTCCTTTTTTTTCCTTAATTTTGTTGTGTCAACCTCAAACTTCTTTCTAAGGGTTTTTAGTTTTTGACTTAATCTTTTTCTTCATTCTCTTTTTCTCCTTTTCTTTTCTTTTTCTTTCTATTTCTTCTGAAAATTACTATATCTAGTTGACAATATTTTTTCTTATTTTATTTTAAATGTGAAGGAAGTTAATGTTCCTTAAACAATAAACCTCACAAAATGATTACTTAATGTCACATCTTTCTGTTATCCTTTCAATTAAAAAAAAATTAATACAATATTAAATTGGTTAAAATAAACTAAAAAATACTTATAAACATCTTTGATTTGTTAATATTTTAATTACACCTTTTTAATAATATTGAGATTTTCTTAAGTGCAATTGGAAGTTTTGAATTCTAAAACCTCATTATGAAATTATTAAGGTTAATCTTTCCTAAGTGACATTTATCCTTTTTTTAAAAGAACTTTGAGAAACAGTTTGAATTTATTAGAATTCCTAGTAGGAGTTACCTTATTGTCATTTAATCATTTATTGAGTTATGTGAACTTCTTTCAGGTTTGTAAAAATATACAATTTCCCCTAAACTTGTTTTTTTCCAAAACATGAGTGACACGAAGTCATGTAAACTAAATAAAAGCAGGTAAGTGCAAGAAAAAGAAAATGCAATAGTTACATCAATCTTAGAAAATACAGTACAAGAACTCAACAGATATTATCATCCAAAAAAAGAGGTCAGAAAGTGTTGCAGACTAAAAATCTCACTAACATATCTAGCTCAAAAATGTACAATTTAACAAGTCAAAGGCAATCAACAGGGACAACAACACACAAAATAGAACTAATATTCACACTAGTAGTCAGATAACAATGCAGTTGTCCCTCTATAAAAACTAGTTAAGTAAGATCAACATAGACAACAACACACGAATACATGATACAACACTCAATAATAAAAAAGTCGTCCAAACCACTGACACAACCACCTGGGCTATACTCCACCCACAAGAAGGGTGCAAGCACACAAAAATGCCAAAGTCACTTAATCACTTTCGGTCTCCTCTATTTCGTCGTCCTCTGGAACATAAAGATCGAAGGGTGGCACATTTGGAAATGTCACAAATGAGAGCGACTCTACTCCTTCTGAATGCAATGATGCAGGTATCTGTGCTGCCGCTGGTCCTGGCCTGCATAATACTGAGTCTGAATGCTGTCGTCGTATATCTCCAAAGACATATCCTCCAAATGCCTCATTATCTTGGAGTTTGAACGGTATGATCGTGATGCCTTGCGACATCTTGAGGAGCTTTGTCCCCTCTAACGAAATGAACCCCATGCAGAGCTAGCAGAAGAAATGGTGGTCATGATGATTCTTCAACAACTCTCTCGATAACATTGGACCGAAACCACATGGGTCTCCTATACCTATAGTGGTCTAGCCACTGGCAATATGCATGATGGGCTGGGAGAGCACGATCCCTTCATCTATCACTACAGGAGAAGCTGGAGTTAGCGTTCGATATTTTCGTCAGATTTTACCTTACACAAATATTAGCGTCAGATTTGCGGTTGGTAGCGGCGAATAATACTTTTCAATATTTGTGTCGGATTTTGCATTCAATTTGCGTCTAAACATTTGATGGAAAAAATATTATGAAAACGATGAAAAGTGTGTATAGAATTGCGACCAGATTAGCATTGAATTTGCGTCTAAGCGACACAAATGACCTAATTTGGCGCAAAGTGTGTCTGTTAGCGTTGAACTAATATGACCCAAATTCGACAAAAATTCGACGCAAATGACCTACTTTACTCAACCCGTACACCTAAATTTCATTTCTTGTCTTCGCGCTCTTCTCTTATGCCCGAAACCCTTGCTCTCCCCTTTTCGTCTCCCTCACGGTTTTACTCAAAACCATCGTCTTCCCAAACGAGCCATCGCGATATAACCGCCATTGGAGCTATTTGGGAAGGTATTGACGGTGGCATCTCACAGACACTACCAAAACTATTGTATTTCTCATCCTTCCACTTCGCTCCAATCAGAAAACATTGAGGAGGGTAATTCTATTTGTGCCAATCTATTTAATTTTATTTTTTGAGAAAGGAAATGGGCCTTTTGGCATAGGTAATGTGCTGTGCATGTACAAATTGAAGTTTGGGTGTTAGGTTTTGTACATATATAAGAATTTAGTGATATGTATGTTAGTTTTGGCTATGTTTTGTGGTATGTATAAATTGATGTTTTGGTATTAGCTATGTATATACGTAAGAGTTCAAGGGTATTACAGTTTAGGTGCTAGGTTTGTACATACATAAGATTTGAGTTATATACATATAAATAAATATATAAATATATATACATATATATATATATATCTTTTTTTTTATTTGAAAGCCCAAAGAGGCTAATATATTAAGTAGAAAGGAAGATACAGATACAAAGTGTGGGAGGGCCCAAACATGGCACACTGCCCACTAAAAAAATCACAAATAGTTCCAAAATTAGAAAAAACAGAAAAATACATTAGATAAATAAAAAATCTAACAGTGTCGAAATATATAGTATGAGGTGGCTAGAGAGCGACCCAATTTTGTCTTGCCTCTGCCTCTAGTTCTAGGAAAGGAGCAAACTAGTAAGTTGGTAAGATGATTGCCATTGTCAGAAGTAACCAATGTATTATTCAATATGTTCCCGAGCTGGAGTCTGCCTCCATTCTTATTCTTCCTCTTGGAATAGACCTGTCATTTCTCTTCCGAAGAATTAGTCTGATGGGGTGGTAGAGCTAAAGCAGAAGGAATACAAACCATAGTACCCACAATAGGTTCTAGCATATGTGAAGTATGAGTTGCCTCTACACGGGATACTTCTTGAAGAAGTGGAGCTGCGAGACTCTCCTGATTATCAGTCTGAACACTTTCATTTGTAGGTAATAGTCCATCAGCATTGTTTTCTATGAGGTTTGAAGGTGCCAACATCACATCCCTCGCAGTAACAGTAACAACAGTGTCATGAGCGGGGTCCTCAAGGGCAACATACACCACATGTCTGGTGGTATTCTCTACAGGTGGAACGACAATGTCCAGAGCAGTGGGGTTATACCTATCCTTTTTCACTTGAACCTTAGTTTTCAAATTAGGATGGAGCTTGTATCATTTATCAAGGATATAACCAAACATCTTACAGTGAGTACAATATGGGGGTCTGTGTTCCAAGACGATTTATTGCCAATATCCATTATGGGTTGTGCCCATCCAGACTTCAGTAACATCCGATAGAGTAATATCCCTTTCAACAAGTATTCTGGCCACCGAGGGTCTGGTTAGGTTGAAAGTAGGCAGATCTAGCTTTAAAGAATTCCCAAGAACCCTAGGATGACCCTAGGATGACCCAATAGAGTAGATAACCTGATGGTGAAAAAAATGCCGCTTGAGACTAGGTAAACTAAACCATACCAATACAGTGGGAGTTTCATGATTTGGGTCGAAATCAGGAGACCACTTGAGTAACTTCATTGATTTGTCTGCGACATTAAGATATTTCTTAGAAAAAATTTGGGTGTAGTCTTCAGCCACTGTTAGTTCAATCAACACATGTCTCGCATCCGTGAGTCCCACTTTTAACTTCCTTGCCAACTGGCTTAAGATCATCTACGCTTTTTCTGATAACCTCCATAGGTGTGCGTCCCCACTGAAATTTTCCAATGAGAGCAAACTTAAATTTTTCTGTCAGGGTAGAAATTTCTCATTCAGAGAAAAAAATTGCTGCTTTCCCACCTTTTCTACTTCCATTCTTAACAAAAGGACAATCATCTGTGCCATCGCGACATTCCTTATAGTTTGAGGGGAATACCACTGCGGACTCCACCTAAGTGTTTCCCACCACGTGGGCAAAGGAAGCATTTGCTAGTTCAACAGAAGAAGAAGGAAGTGTCATCAGAACAACCAGCTGTCACTTGCAGCGAGAAACTTGCGTCGGGCTGTAGAGAAAGAAAGACGCAGAAACAAAGCAAAAGATCAGGTTGGAGAGAAGCACTGACGTAGACACAAACAAAAGAAGCGTCGAAAATGAAGGAAAGATGCAAAAACTTGACGCCGACGCAGAAAGACGAGCCACAGAACTTGCAGCTCGACGAGGTCGACGCTCGACGTAGAAGCTGGCGCAAACAAAGTCGCAGAATCCCTACGTCATTGTCGACGATCGCGGAAAACGAACGCAAAAATCCTTGTCGAGTGAGAGAAGAATTTTCGGAAAGCCAAAGATCATATCAGGGAATCGCCATCGGGCGAAGCCCTAGTGGAGCAGCCAGCCACCGACGCCATCATATATTATATATATACTATGGTATGTAGGTATCAATTGAAGTTTTGGTGTTAGCTAGGTATTTATATGGATAAGAGTTCAATGGTATGCATATAAATATTGGACTTTAGGTGTCATGTTTGTATGTACATAAGAATTGAGTGAAATGTATGAATTAAATGCATAGGTAATGCGGTATGTCTATGTATAAATTGAATTTTATGAGTTAGGTATTTATTTACTTATTAGTGGAATTCATGTTGGTTGGTTGAAGTCAAGGAATATATGCATGGTAAAGAAATGATGGTGATATAGAAGGAATCTTTTTTCATCACCATGGTAAAGAAAATTTGTTAAGAATATTCTCCTCAAAATTACATATTCTAATGTTTCTTGGAACAAATCAATCATAATCGTTATGTAGAAATTAAATAACATTGTAAAAACGTACCTGTAATCTTCTCGGCTGGCATTCCCGCTAAAAGATTAGCTTTTGCAACATGTACATAATTTTATAAGAATTTAAATAAATCGCAAGAGTAGATGAAGGTGTAGCTACTGAACCTTCAAACCACTACTTAGTGAGTCTCAAAAGATCTTAGTGGATGATTTTCTAGAACAAAATATAACAAGTTCAATTTGTCCTTCAAAATATCCAAGAGATTCCAAAGTGTTTGGGGAATGACCCTAAATCACATTAAAGATCTTTTGAAATGTTTCGAGTTCATTTTGAACATATTATATTGTTCCGTTAATTATCCCAAAGTTGAATTAAAATTACCCTATTACTCAGTGAACCTTGATATTACAACTATCCCAAGAAATGAAGTTAGTCGCTTAACATTTCATTTGACAATTATATGAATGGGTACCCCAAAGGGTAAGTCCAAAGTCATTAGAGATTTTAATGCTCAGAGTTAAAGTAGGGCCTAAAGTGTTTAAAATTTTTTATCAATTAATTATGTTCATCTTTTCTACTGCCAATTAAGACAATTCTTAGATATCAAACCTTGTTCACTATTAGGCACTCTCAATTTCAATTTTCAAAGTAAACTTAAGATAATTAAATATTGAAATGGGATTTCAATTCTCATTAATATTAGACTTAGCATCCAATTAGCGGGCTTTAAATGAGTAAACTACTATCTTCATAGCTTTAAGCCCATTACTTAGGATCATCCTTTTGAATTGACTACCAAGTCATGACAATTATCAAGTAAAACGACAGAAATTATATGCATCGGGCCTTGTTCGAAATGATGGTGATATAGAAGGAATCTTTTTTCATCACCATGGTAAAGAAAATTTGTTAAGAATATTCTCCTCAAAATTACATATTCTAATGCTTCTTGGAGCAGATCAATCATAATCGTTATGGAATTCTAAGAAATAACAAATATGAAGTGGAGGTCCTTCAACCAATGGACTAGTGACACTTAGCTATAGAAGGATCAACATCGATGACAATGACCCCAAGTGATCGTTGTAATATACTCATTTGACACTACAAACAATTATTGAACTTTTTGTAATATATCATGGACTAGTGCGCTTAGCAAATGTAAAAATTGAACTTTTTGTTTGCTTTTTCTACCTATGACATACCTTTCCTGTTTTTCATTTTTCTTTTAGATGTAGTTACGATATGTTTCTTGTTTAGATTTGGCACATTCCTCCTTTTATTTGTGTTGTTAGTCCTGCTGCAGATGGCCACAGGTGGTACTGGCGATCAGCCACCTTAGCAACCGCATGTTCTTTGCAATATAGCGAATACTTACAAGAGCAGGAAGAATGGCATGCCTTCTTCCACACCTGTTGCTGCTTTCCCACCTGTTGTAGATGCCACACTTGAATTTTCTCCCGCACAGATTCGACTTCCTGCCTAACAGATAAAAAAAATTGATTTTTTCACGTTTTTTTTTGACTCGTAATGTTTAAAATGATAATTAATAATTGACTTTTATTATGTAGGAGTTCGAGCAGCTCCGAGAGAGGCAGTTGATCTCCTAGATCCTGAGCATTGACAGCAGTAATGCTAGCCAGTCTACCACTGCGTAGTCTAAGTTTGAGCTATGGACGCAGGTGGCGGGGAAGAAGAAAGTCGAGATCTCTCGTGCTTCTGCGCATGGCACGAGCTTGTTCTTGACCTCATTTTTGGGTGAGGTCTTTATTTCTCTTCTTAAAGCCTAGGGTCTAGCCTTAGGTTTTACTTGTTTGACTCTCTTAGAGAACTAGAATCCAGACCCACACCATTTAGAAAATTTGAGCTACCTCGTCACTCCCTCATGCCTCGCATGGGCGATCCCGAATCCTCGGCATTTTGCTGAGTTGGTTAGAACTAACATATGAGACTCGAGTTGAGTTCTTACATCATTAGGAGCAGCCCTAAGTAAACCTCTTGCGACTCGAATTCTCACTAACGTTGCATTTTGCGCACACATCGCACCACACATGATTTTGACATGAATTGACTTGCCCGTCACTATGATTTCACGTGCGAGCAATTAGCACAAAAATCGATGCGCATTTTTTTAATTAGCAGGGCGCGGGCCATGGCTCAACCCAAGTTCAACTCGAGTTTCACTCGTGTTGGGTTCGGCTCGGTTATTTCAAATTTCAAAATTTAAATTTCAAATCAACCATTTAATTTCACATTAATTAAATTTAATTGAAGAATATCATTTGCCAAATAAAACTTCTTTGCGCATGGAAACTATTCAATTCCCCGCCGAATCACCTGTAACGGATATTTTGAAAGTTCACTTATACAAGTGGCGAGGTCTTTCAAATTCGTATTATTTGGCTCCCGCTCCTCCCCAGCTCTACTCCCGCTACTTCACGTAGAAAGAAATTTAGCTTCCCCGCTCGCCTTCTTCCTATTCGACCTCCCCTGCTCCCTTCTCCGCTCGCGCTCGCTCCTCCACTTGATCCCGCTCTCGCTCTCCCTCCCCTCTGCTTTCGACAGCTACTCTCTCCCGCTTGCCTTCCTTCTCGCGCGCGACCGAGCTTTGGTCGCTACTTCCTCGCCCGACATATTCAACTCCTTAGCTTGATCACGCTCTCCCTCTGTGATCTGTGCTTTTCTCTCCCGCTCGTGCTCCTCCCACTCGACAGCTCCTCTCTCCCGCTCGCCTTCCTCCTCTTCCTCTCCCGAGCTCCCCTCTCGATCCCGCCTCCTTTCTCTCAACACCGAAACCATCAGACTCCCTTTCTAGAAACCCTCGCTCGACTTTCTTCCCCGATTGAAACTCTTGCTCACCTTCCTCGGCTCTGCTCCCCATTCTCGACCGAAGCGCCCTCACACTTGCCTCCTCACACAGAAGCTTTTCCGGCATCCTTTACTGCAGTCCTAGGTTTGTGCTACTTATCGGTAAGCCTTATCCCAAATCTAATAATCAGCTGGTTGTTTAAGATATTCCTTCATACCGATTAAACTCACATCAACATTAGCCTTGTACTAATTGCTTTGATTATTTTTATGAGCTTCCCTACATTTGAATCTTGAACGTGGACTCTTTTTCTTAGAAAGAAAAGAGGATGGATTAAAATGTGATTATCACAGTTAGAGAGTTTCTTGCTATGTGAGCTACTATTCACTGTTTTACATCATCATAGTTTTATATCATCATGAATGAGGAATTGTTTTGTGTAAAAAGTTATATAAAATTGTTATTCATGATTATCTTATGCAAAGTTGAAAAGAACGTTAACATAGAAAATTCTGGATGAATTTAAACACCAAATCTACCTATAGTTTGCAGAAGTTGGAGTCTACGGCTGAGCTAGCATTCAGTCGTTGGATTCATTTTTTAATTGTTGGATTCATTTTTAGATTCATTTTTTAATTGTTGAATGCACTCTTACCTCACAATTACATGCATAAAATTGCTTTGAAAAGATTGAACATTTAATTGAGCACCTGCTTCAAGTTGTATCTAATTGTTAAGGGTTATAATTAGTTTATGCTTATTTGGGAAGCATCAATTAATTTTCTTTCTTTTGCTTTATGACTCAGATATTTTGAGAAACAATGCAGCTAGCTTTACATTGCTTTATGATTTTTGGAATTGGAAGTTGTTGTCAACTTTGCGTTGTTTTGCAATTTAGACTTGAGGAAAGTTTACATGCACGCCACACAATTCTTATATTTTTTGCATGTCCAAAACTTAAACCTTACATCTATACCACCCAAATCCTTAATTTTACAAAAGAAGTACCTCTGTTTCTTAACTTGAAGGACATCTTTTCATGCTTAGAATTTATTCACTTCGTTGGGGACTGTCATACTTGCGGTTTGGAGCCTTTAAAAACACGGGTGGCGGGGGGTCGCCCATGCTCGATGCTGTTATTTGTTCCGAGGATGTTTTATAATTTCTGCTTGGGACATTTAAATGACTGTTGGGAGTAGTAAGCTGTTGTCTTGCCTTAAAAGTGTTGTCTAGTCCTGCAGATGGCTGCTTGGAGCTAATTAAGTGTTGTTTATAGCTAATTAAGTGCTGTCTGGTGCTGTAGTTAGCTGTTTGGAGCTCATTAGGCGTTGTCTGGTGTTGTAGTTGGCTGTTTGGACTTGTAAGCTGCTGCTTGGATTTATTGAGAACCATTGAGAGTTTTGTAGTTGCTGCCCGGAGCTGTAGGAGGTCGTATGATCACCGTGTAAGCTTGCTAGTTGCTGCCCGGAACCGTAGGAGATCGTAGGATCACCGTGTGAGCTTGCTAGTTGATATCCGGAGCCGTGGGAGGTCGTAGGATCACCGTGTGAGCTTGCTAGTTTCCGCCCGGAGTTGTAGGAAGCCTTAGGATCACCGTTGGAAGTTCCTAGCTGCTGTCCGGAGTTGTAGGAAGCCTCAGGATCACCTGTTTGGAGTTTTTAGCTGCTGTCACGATTCGTTTTGCTATTTTTTACACTAGAATTATTGTTTTCTCATTTTTTTCTGCAAATTTATTTAAATTCCCTGTAAATTATATTATATGAGCAAACCACGCAGTAAGGACAACAACAGCATATACGCTAGGTACCAATGTACATTTTATTTATGGTCATTTTATCACCGTAATTTACTCTTGCTTTAATGTATCATGCATGCCTAGTTGCGATTTCATTTTCAAAACAAAACAATTTTTTCAAAAATTCAACAACATTTTCAAAACAAAATAGTTTTTTTTAAATTTCAACAACATTTTCAAAACAAAAAAAAATAAAAAAACAAAACAAAAATATAACACGTACTTTTGAATTTACGGGAGTCCTTCGGATGAGGTAACACACGATTGTTAACGAGATCTCCCTAGTTTAAATAAGTTTAACAACTCGTTTAAACTAATTAAATTCAAAAGAAAATAGTGGTACCGGAACGAGGGAACCGTGGGATCCTAACCGGGGTCGCTCTAATCAACTTTAACTCCTCATAATGCTTGAATGACAACAAAACCAAAACTTTATAACACACCTGGTAAAACCTTTTGAACCTCAGATTTTAAGACTTACTTCGACGAGGAACTTGAAGTGTACGCTGTGGGCAACACGAAGAGGACTTGTAGAAGGACATCTTCAAGATAGTAAAACATGTCTACACCAACTAAACCATCATAGTCTAAATAACAACCTATAGGACTTCGAGGTAGCTCGCTCAATACAACGTAAATCCTCACACTCTCTTTAGGCTCCTGTACAACCATGTTGTGCCGCGTAAGTTGTCGTTTGGCACGACGTAAACTCTTCTATCTCTGCGGGTTATTTGCATAATCAATTATTATGCAAGTGTACGTCCCTAATAATAAAATTGGCAGGATTGAACATTTGAATAACATAGTCTCCGAAACTCAGCCACACATTAGGATAGTTTGGGAAGACACTGAGGTTCCCCCTCAGGATCTGTGACACCCCTTACCTTTTCCTTTCTTTAGACTCCTGAAAATAATGGTTTCTATTTGAGCCACTCCCACTTGTTTTTCCATGTCCTACAGTAAAGACCTAAACCTTGAAATCTTAAAGACTAGTACCTCTGATCATTATCGAGAGTTTTCTCAAGTGACCCCAGTCATTTGAGATATAATTAACTATAGGGGCTTGCTTCTATAGGGAACTTGAAACCCAAGTAAAATAAACCCTCTTTAATCTCTGTATTAGATAAGGAACTTGTAGGTCACATATAAAAAGTTTACAGACCAAACGGATGTCACAAATCTTTTAGTTTGCATGATTGAGTCTCTTACCGGGATATACACTCATCTTTCAAAAATGTGTAGTATTCACGGTATCGGGCATGAATATGCAAACTAATGGACGAATGGGACCCATTTGGTCTCATTTTTCGAAATTTAAAACACGCTACTTTCAAAATCAAAATATATGCCTTTTATATTTAAATAAAATTTTAAAAAATTATTTTCAAATCAAAAAATTGACCGACACCTGTCACACCCAAATACTGCAGAGCTTACCTGGCAGGTCGATGTTATGAATAAGGTGGTTCGTCATATGCGTGAATGCCAAAAAAGAATTGATTGGAGTATTGTACGCATGACGAAGATTATGGAAGATCGCTGACGCAAGAGAACGGTGACTGTAGTCGAGGAGGAGGATGAGGAGTTTTAATGTTATTTTTATTTCTGAAATGTTTGAACTTATATTGAGGATATAGATGTAAATTTTTGATAATTTAGATTTGTGATAGTATCTACCTTTTCATTAATGAGACTTGAGCTTTGATCTGTGATATGACTGGATCAAATGTTGTGTGCAGGTTGTAGAAATGTAATTGATGTATTGAATTTTTTTTTCTATTTTTAAGTTTTGCTTCATATTTACGTCCGTTTTGCGTCGAAAAATCTGACATATTTTCATTGATATTATTTGCCACAAACTTGATAATAATCCTACGATATTCTTTATCATCTGATATTTTTTGATGCGAAATTCATTGCGGCGACGCAAAAAAGTGCTAATTATTTGCGCTGAAATATTTTGATGCAAAATTGACATAATTAATATTACCGACCATTGAATTACCCACGAAAAAAATTCGACGCAAATTTGACGATAATCCTCGAATGTCGTCAGATTAACTTTTGATTTGCGTCCGATTTGACCGACGCAAATTTGCTTAATTCTTGTAGTGTATGGACCTATCCGTCTGGATACAGAAATTTTGAACCACCCAATTCCTAGTAAAATCACTTAGACTAGTGGTGGGAAGATGACGGACTACAATTAAATAGTGTTAGAAAGGTAAGATGAGATTTAAATAAGTTAAGGAAAAATTCACAAGATTCTCTCCCTCATCCCAAATACGGACCTTCCACTGACCGGTGCTGTTAGTTAGGAAGGCAATAATCTCCTAACAGTCAAGAGCAAGAAAGCGTTCAAAATTGCACTTGGGTAAATCAGAGAGACTAAAGAGGTTGTTTATTGTGGATGGGTCAAAAGGAACAAGTTTCCCTCGCACGAAAGCCTGCTTGTCCACAGATTCTTTTGCATTTGCGTAGAACTCGCGGATCAGGGAGACAATTGCGGGGTCGACAAGGTAACAAAAACTCCACCCACGTGTCTCAATTTCTGCAACAATCATCTCCTTGGGCATTTGAAATACTTGTTCTGGAATCAATTTTTTCGGCACCAGAACGTATTTATACTTCTGTGAGGCAACATAACTTATGAATCTGGTCCCCTTTCCCTTAGTTTTCAGAGCCATGATTTAAAGAAAATGTCGGCTCAAACTAGCTGGACGAAGAAAATTGAAGTGTGCCTCACATGAGATAAAGAATTTTTGGCAAAAAGTGAAATGTGATCGGACAATGTGCAAGATTTACGAAGAGGTTGGAGAAAAATTGGATTTTCAAAGGAAGACTCACTAAATTCTAAAGTTCCTTGTTGGATCTACTCGACTTTGGTTGGATTTGGCAAGGGTTCCTGGGTGCTAGGGAGGTTGCCATGAGGGTGTTCAACTGAAGGATGCGGAGGAAATGAAGTGAAAAAGGTCAGTTAGGAAGCTTAAATGCTTGACAGCATGGTCACGCCGCACTTTCCCGTGACTATGCTGGATCACTTGACTTGAAATTTCCTCTCGCTTTAAGCCTTTTATTGGTCCAAAAATATTTAATTTTTTTTTTCTCCTCAAAGTAATTTTTTCAAGTTTATTTCGGTGATCTATTGGCATAAATTTGAATGCTATTTGGTGAAGAGAAGGGTTTGGTTGATCCTGTCAACGACTTCTTCATTTGATTCATGATTTTTTTTGCTACAAAACTTTTTAAACTTAATTTCTAATGATGGTACATAAATCTGAAACTATTTTGTGTTATTAAAAGAATTATCTTATATTATTCTTAGGCTCTTATGTTATTTGACTTATACAACAACAACAAAAACTTAATCTCACTATGTGGGGTCGGCAACATGAATCCTTTTTCTCCATTGCGTCCTATTTAGTGTCATATTTTCTTTTAGTTCTAATAAATTAACATCTTTTTTTATATAATAAGCCCAAGTCTTCCGAGGTCTACCTCTCCCTTTCTTAACACAAGTCAAATATAGAACATCTACTCTCCTAGTCAGATCATCAGATGGTCGACGCTTAATCTGACCAAACCATCTAAGACAGATTTTTTCTTATTATGTCCGTCACAAGACCTACATCAACCCGATCACGGATATATTCATTTCGCATTTTGTCTCTAAGTGAAAGCCACTCATCCACCTAATCATTCTCATCTCGGCAACACTTAACTTAGTATTGTGCTTCTCTTTTAAAGGCCAACATTTAGCGCCATAAAGCATTGCAGGTTTCACCACCGTCCTATAAAATTTTCCTTTCAGTCTAAGCGGTACTTTTCTATCACAAAATGGCCTGAAGCATTCCTCCACTTCAAGCAACCAATTTGAATTCTACTATTAACATCCCCATCTATATTACCATCACTTTGAACAACAGACCCGAGATATCTAAATCGTTCACACCTTCTAACAACAGACTCGAGTTATTTGACTTATCTCATATAAAAAACATGTTATAGTAAGTTGTTTAAAAAGTTCATTTCAGTTTGAATTGCATTTTCATATCTTTTAAAATTATAATCATACATTGTGTATCTTTTAAATTTATGTTCATACATTTTGTAACTAGAAACTTGAGTTCCTTTGATTTTTTGTGATTTGAAATGTAAAATTATCACTATTGTTATAACTTGCTTAAAATTATTATGATTTAAGGATTTGAAAATCATCATTCTGAGCTTATAAAATTTTGAACTTAATTTGTGTTTTGGATGTAGCTTATTTGGAATTGTTGTGAAATCACTTTTATTTTTAAATTTTTCATGACGTAGATTTTGGAAAACTTTATATTGTCAGAAGTTATACATTTTTTTTTTGGGACATTTGGCTTTATGTTAATTTTATTATTAGTTTTGTAACACAGCGGGGTTATTAATAGTACGTATACATTACAACTTATTGTATCTTTTAGTGGTTTTCTTGCTCTGGAGTTTGGTTCTGTGGACATAGGCCCAGGGGTTGGTTTGAGTTGAACCATGTAAAAAATTATACTTTTTTTTTTTGTATTTTATATTTTTGCACCGTGCTTGTTCTCATTTAATACTACTTAATTTTTGCTTGAAAATCATTTAGTATTGCAATCTTGAGTTTAATTTAAATTTTAATCAAAATAAATTTTTATTTAATATTTTTTTAAAGTCATTTTAAATTTTTTTTTAAAATCACTCAATTTATTTCATCTCTGGACGCCAGTCATTCATTAATAATTTTGTTTTAGTTTACTAGATAGATGTTAGCTTCTTTTGCTTAAGACTAATGTTCCATATGACTTATTGTCTTTCTTTTCTAACAGCATTGGATGACTTTTGATGTGTGCCGACCAATTTAATTATGGTCCTCAAAATTTGGATCTGTTTAGAAGTTATTGTTGTTTAGTTGGTAGATTATTGATCTCTTTTTTTCTTACGTTCGAAATTGCTCGTATCTAAAAGTTAATAGAAGTACTAATGGTTTTTCTTTTTTGATTCTCATATATTATTTTTTTGGTTCTCATAAATGATGGTTTAATCGTGACTTCTGCTGAATTACCTTTTCTGTAGGCCCTGATGATATGCCAGCACATATTAAATCATCAATGTTTGGCTGTGCCCTCACGTATGTAGATTTTAGTGTTTTTTGCAAACTTTTAGTGGTATTGCACTATCAGCTTCCTAAGGCTGTTCCTCTCCAGGATTCCTGTTACTGATGGTCATCTTAATCTGGGAACCTGGCAGGTATTACCAAAGCTTGTAATATTCATTATCCTATTTGTAGAGGTAGTCTAAATAATGCCAATTTTCTGATAATTTAATATAAAAACTTTGATGGCACTGCATCTGAAAAATTATTTGTAAAGAATAAGAAGAATTGCTTGCTGATGCTAATACAATATTCTTGCACATTCACTGGGTTGTTAATCTTATGTAGCATGTTGCTAAGTTGAAACCATATTTGATGTTGAATAAACTAGCCTTTGTTTTAGTAGGCTCAATATAGAAGTTTGGAAGTGTCCAAAGAATTTGTTGTATATTAGGAGACTTCATTTAAAGTGGGAAGCAACTAGATTATTACAGCAAAGAAGCATGTTCTTAATTAATAATTAACCCTTTTAATAATTCTCATTTTTAGGATTGGAAGTTACTTGTTTTTCATAAAACAATAATCTTATAGAAACTTCTTTTGATGATTTCTAGTGTAGGCTATGTGATTAGACAAAAAGAAATTTAGGAATATAAAATAATTAAGGCAATTGTAGAAGGATATTTTAGAGAACTTGTTTAGGCTAGATGTATTAAGGGCATAGATATTAACATTTAAGATGAGATATGTGGAAAAGATAATGGCTGATTATCTTAGATGAGGTAAAGGGGACTGCGAGGAACTTGGGAATAGCATTTCTGAAGTGGCTGTGTTAGTGGCCTCCGCACTGGTGGGGAGTACAGTTTCATGGGAAAGCCAGGGGTGAGGCATTGAAGAAGAGTGAAGGACTAAATTTATTAGCATTGTGAAGACCAGGAGGCGTAAATTGTTGGGCTTTATTGTCAAATAGTGGTACTGAAATAGCCAATTATTTGGATAAAACCACGAAACTATTTTGGTTGATTTAAGTTTTCCAATTTATTGACTGAAAAACTACGATTGGCCGTGCTGATCAGTCTAGGTTCTCATAATTTTGTTTTGCCAAGTTTAAGGCTTGCCAGAAATGATTACTAGTGAGGCTTTGATTGTAGTTAAGCTTGTTTCTGGAAGTTTTCTGCAACAATGGCTCATTAATGCTACCATGATTTACCTCGTTATTTTTTCAGATTGTTTCTATTCTTTCTCGGTAGTAGTATGCTAATAGCGCTCCACCTATCCAATGCGATTTTTCTCTTCACCAGGTGTCCAGGGAAGAGGCCATCGTTAGGAAAGTGCTTTAATAATGTTGTTTTTTTACAATTCAAATAGAATGGAAAAGTAGTCCTTGGATCTTCTAAGTTCTTAGATTATGTTGAAAGAGTTTTGCTAATCCTATTTATTCTCTTTAACTTCCAATTGCATTTGCTGCATGGATCATTGAATAAATTTGCATCTCTGCTTTGAATAGCTGATATTGGATATAAAATCTAGATCAACTAGTTAGCGGGAGAAAGGATAAATTTTTCGAAATCGCTATTTTATTACATCAATTTGTCGACGGATTCATCAGTTAATTTTGGTAACTGATTCATCGGGAGTTAATGTATAGCTTTTCTTTTGACTTTGGTGTCATTCCACTCTTTGACAGTTATGGTGCTTAGAAAAATGAATTTGACACCATTTCCATGAATTTGCAGTTATATCAGAAATTAATACTGAGTTTATATTTTTATTACTGGTTAATCATAGTAGGTGTAATTTTATATTGCATTTTGCAATCTGATTTCTTTTTTCATTGCTGATCCTTTTGCATTTTTCATTTATTACGTACTTTTTGACTTGTATATTTAAGAATAAAACTGTTATGGTTGTTACGTAATTCATGAATGATATTTGCCTCAGGATTAACTTTATTTTTTGTACATTGGGGTCTTTGATCTATAAATAGTTTTGTGCCATACTTTAGATTGCCATTCCCATCTTTTGCCTTTTTTTCTCAATGCAAAATATTATAACAAGATAATGACATGAGTGTAACAAGAGTGGTTGTAATAAATTTTTTAAAAGAAAGAAACTTACAATAGCTCAAAATCAAGGATGAAGCATCTTATGGATCATCAAAATTAGAAAAGTACACATTTGGATCATTTTTTAGAGGAGTGGCGATAGATTTTCTCCTGATTCCTGCATTTTTTAGTAATTATTATTAGAAAACTCTCATTAGCTAAAGTAATAATGTTAATTCTCCCATTTGAAGTAGGAAATTGCTGTTAAACACTTTCATCTTTATTCTCAAATTGGAGGAAGCTGGGATTTTTCAATATTTGTTGGATTAGCTGCAATAATAGTACTAATGAATGCAGTGACCAATTCCATGGCGCTAGCAAGGGCAGTCATATGGCTTGCAGTTCAAAAGGAGAGTCTAATCCTAGTTTCAAGTTTTGAATACAGATTTAATCAGTTGAAGGAGGATCATCCAATAACTAGTTTGGAGGTTGAATTTGAACATTTGGTTATACCATTTGCTCTAGATATTTAGGATTCCTCCTCTTTGAATGTACCTTGAAACCTCCTTTAAGAATTTAGGCCTGTGCTTTACTGTTTGGTTCGCATTTTAAGGTTGACTTTTTCCGGAATTGTGACAGTCACTAGGATTGTTGATATAGCTACACTTAAGATTATCATTTGCACCTGAGTTGACTTGATTTTGCTTGTGTTGATTGGTTGGTTCCTTAGTATGCCCAATCATTACTAATGCAATCCTTTCATTTATTGGCCAGTGTTCTTTTTATTGTGACCATTAGAATTTGTTTTGCAAATATTGATTATTATTATTATTATTATTTTTTGTTGTTGCTGTATTTTTAATTTTTTTTTATGACAACCAAATATCAAGGGGGCTGTTGTTGCTTGATGAATTTAAGTTTTCTATTAAAAATAGAGAAAAAACCCTGAAGGGTTTGAAGGTTATTCAAATGCACTGAAAAGTTGGAGGAAGAAATCAAATTTATGACAGTGTAGGTTTATTTTTAGTATCAAAGACTAATGCTTATTCGAAAAGACGCATGGGATAATTGATTAATAGGGGTTCAAAAGTCGTGTGATTATTCTTGTCGTCAACAAGCGCTTGAGAATATAAACCCACAAGACTTAAATGTCTTAATAACTCATGAATCTTGGCCAGGGATCGATGGTAGAAAGAAAACTTAAACTTTTTAATCCGATTGACTTCAAATGAGGCCAATTAGGCTTCAACTTCCTATTAGAAAACATTAAAAATTTCACCCAACTAGTAAGTATAGGGAGCCCGGAAAATAAAAGCTTGAGAGAAGGATGAAATGCATAAGCGCGCTTCTTTGAATGATTTTGCAAATGCATGGTGAACCTGCTAATTTAATGTATTTGAAGCATGAGAAAGAAGAGATTCCTAAGGGGGATTTTAAGCCATTTTTTTAAATAATAAAAGTATACCAGAGACTTATGCAGGGCATCATAAGTGCTTGCTTGATCTGAGCAAATATAGACTTGTTGACTGTGAACTTGCCACGATAGGATGTGGAGATCGGAGGAATTGATATTAAAAGCTCCCAACATTGCACGTCAGGGGAATGTTGATAGTACCAATGGAGGCATTTGAGGAAGGAACCATGGCATCCTAGAATAGAGTTAGAGAAGCACATACAAAAGGGAAGAAATATAGTAGAATGACATCCAAATTAAAATTGGCATTTTCTTTTTGATGCTTTTATTTTATAGATTTTTATCATCTTTATCTTTATGTTTTCTTGCACCTAATTCTCTAATGTTCAATTATAGATGAGGATATCCTTGTGAAGAGCACCATTGCTTTTGTTGCTGATGCTAGAGACATGATAGTGGATAAGGAGCTGAAATGTAATTAGTGGAGTAAATAGGTCTAGTGATATTATGATTGGCATTAATATATTATTGGTGCTTACATTATGATTGCGATTAGTGATTATGCTCGTTATGTTGGAGTCCAAAATAATTTAAAAGGTCAATTTTGTGAAGAGTTGATAAACTACTATGATGTATACTTAAGAAGAAAAAGAGTGTAGCTGGAGATGAGTTAATGTACTTGTGAGTTATGGAAGGATGGCCTATGGAAGCATTTATGGTGATTATGTACTAGGAGAAGAAATGCCTTAGGAGTAGCTATAATTGATTTTGCAGTAGTTTTAGTATCATGGAATAATGAGCACATACTTTAAAAAATGACCAAAATAGTTATTTATTCACAAAATTGGACCCACCAAATTACATATAAATTTCTTAATATTAAGTTGGAATTAATCCACTTGTAAATATTGTAATGCAGTTCTAAGTTAGAGTTTGACCGTCAATACAGAGTATAATAATGGAATTATATTTTAAGAGGGTTAACAAATAATCAAAAGAAACTATTGCTAGAAGGTTAGGTGGTTGAATTTAAAATGTAAGAAATCAATGATCTTTGAAGATAGGTTATTAAGGGAGGCAAAGTAGAAATATTTAGTTGAGCCAAACTTAATGTGGGGGAAAATGGCTTCCTTTTTTCATTGAGAAGATTAGTATTATAGTTTTAGCATAGCCTATAAATAGGTCATAACTAGCAAGGAGACAAGTGATAAAGTGAGTGGTACAAAAGTCTTTTAAAAAAAACATATAAAAACTTCAATGGGTGAAAAAAAATGAATACTTTTGAGGCTTATAATGTTTTAACATAGCTATCTTTCTTGGAAAAAGCATTCAAGGAAAGTAAAAGCTATAAAATGTGATATATAGAAAACTAAGACAAAAGATGAGATATGTATAGATTTTGATGTAGTTGATTGTATTATAAGTGAAGAGAATAGCATCTCGTTTAACGATGATGACATCAATAAAAATTAAAAGAAATATTATTTTGAGAAATTAAAAAATTGAAAGTTTTAAGGGAAAATTATCTTGGAAGAGCATACTGAATAATATAATTATTATTTTTCTAAATAAAATAAAGTAAGTTTTGAAGTAGATGTTTAAAGGTAATACTTTTGGTTCAAATTAGAAATTTATTAAAATTAGGAGGATTATAATTGTGATTTAGTTTATAAAATTTGTCAAAGAAATCTGGAAGACTTCTAATTAGAGGAATAAAACTTATGCCTTACGATGGTTATTGTAATAATGATGGATTATAGTCTTGAAAAAATTATATTAGTTTTTGGAGAGTCAGTTTGGTTTCTTGTCACGATGTATTGTGGAAGTTTTTTTTTTTTGGTTTCAAGATGTTAAGTGAATGTTGGTGTTCGAAAATTTGATCACCCCGGCCTCACTCAAAAAGAATGAAAAATAAAATGAAATGAAATGAGGATGAGGTAGTTTACTTTGAGGTTCCAGGTCAAATTTTATGAAGGGAGATGAGATATTTAGATAAGACACTACCCAGAAATTTCACCTTCATTTTGTGAGGACTTTTATGATTTGGGATTCAAGGTTTTTATAAACCTAAACCTTTATGGTTAATTATCTTTCCCAATAACAGGATATTATTTTCTATTAAGGCTAGTCATTAGGCATTTAAGTATTCAAAATTAGCATATATTAGCAACAAATTTAAAATTTAAAATTATGTAAACTATTACCATGAGTTTTGAGTGGATGGTGGAGGAAATGATAACAAATTTATCAAGATCCCATGATTCCATCATGATATGTGGTCTATTTAGTCAAATAAAAATTTAAAAAACGTAAAAAATTTCGTACATTTTAAGGACAACTTGGTTGTTCATTTGAGTTACCACTAGGAAATACATTGAAAAATTGAATAATAAGGTCGGCTAGAATATACGTGGGTAGATGTTGGCGCAACATGATATTACCTCCAACAAGAAACTTAGTTAACCTTAAAGCGTCATAAGCATTATGGACAAGAACGACCGACTTCAATCCTTAAGTGTTCACAATTAAAGCTCCCTACATTATTGCTCTCCACTTTAGGACAAACTTCCAAAACAGTACTCATTCATGAGTCACTGTCATTCTTGTTTAAAGGAATGATATCTGAGTGAGCATCTTCTCATTATTGGAGAATCTAGCGTTGAGGTGACCAACACCTTGTATTTAGCCGGGTCCTTACCAGTAGTTGCAATGGGATTGATTCCAACTTGATACTGGTCATCACCTAGAAATTTTAAAAAATATTCTACAATTCTTTTAATAAAATGAAAGTTGAATTAGAAGTGAAACAAATTCAGAATTTAAAAATGAATTAAGCGCTACTATTAATTTTGTGATGAACGGCCCCTTCGCCTCTATGGTTATTCTAATTTTAGGAATAGGCTCAGTTGATGCAGGTGCCTTAAGATAAAAAGTACATTGTATCTTTATGGCACCTTTGGAAATATATAAATTTTTTTTTTGTAAACTCACCATCTTGGTTAGCACCTCGGCCTCCTTATCTGTGATAATTGTCAAGTGTGAGGATTTTTCCATCATTTCCACTGTTGGAGCTGCCTTCTCGGGTGAGTTCAAGTTTTAACTTTTTCCTTATAGCATATCCGACTTTTTCATTTTCTCAGCTGAGCTAGATCTGCTTTGTTGGCCATGTCAAAACATCTATGAACAATTCCTTGTACTTGTAGAAAGTGGCTAGGCATACTATAAGTTCATCAAAGCACTAAATCCAGTAATGCATACTAAGATTCACCAGAATGTAAATAAAATATAAATGCACTATTTAATCAACTCAGGAGTTCAAATTTTTAACACCTTCAATTCTATACGTGCAGTATGGGCTTACAAGCTTTTCCATATGATGCGTGTATTATAATCTGAAAATTATAAAGCAAGATGTACGAGTTTATAAGAAACAAATTTTGTAGGTGAAACTTCGAGTAAAATAGATATTGCAAGGTATAGACATAAATATGAGAAAAAAAGCAACAGAAGGAAAAGTAAATACTGTATTATAACATTTATAGACAAATTCTAAAAGAAATGATTTTCAAAAGATAAAGATAATTTTATTGTGCTCATCATATAATAGAATTCATGAAGAATAATGTACATGAACCAATAATTATTTTATCCAAATGTAAAAATATCCTCTTGCATGTGTACTATAGTTTTCTATTAAAAACTCATCAGTCATATAATACTCTCTCTCTCTCTTTCTCTCTCTCTCTAGAGATGTATCTATCTATCTCTATCTCTTTCTATATCTATATCTACAAACACACACACACAACTTTTTGAAACTAGGAAAGGTAGACATCATTTCAATAAAAATCTGATGATTTCTCATAAGAGTTATCACTTTGTGGATCTGCTAATCTGACGTACCAATGTTCATAATATAATACCTACAATATACGTATGATGTATCATATAAATTTTTTATTATAATGAAGGTTATTAATAAGGCTTATAACATGATCTAATTTAGATACGCAATGACATAATTCATTGTTATAAAGTAGTGGGTATTTCATAGCAATCACAATAATATATATAAATTTTTAGTATATTTACAACAAATAATATGGCAAAGCTAACTAACATATTATGTTAAAAAAATCATGCAAAATACTATAAATAAATAATCACATGGCACAATAAATTTTCAAAAATAAAACATTCTTACAAGTAGCAAGGGGCATACCCTACTAAATAAGCCATAAAAAATCCAATATATAGATCATAATGTTGAATATTTACTTCAGCACATGTTGTTCAAAAAACCCAAGGTTAAAAAGAATTAAAATCAATTACATATTAAAGGCATCGCACATTAAATCATAAAAAAATTACTATGATCAATTAGAGACAATTTTGTAGTTGATGATTCAATGATTTTGCCCTTATCTGTACCCAAAATTTAATAAATTTAATCACCAATTGATTAGCACATTCAACACAGATAATACTAAGTTTTAAGTTTCATGATGCATTCCACCAAAAAACCAACTATTAATCAAAATATTTGCATTTATACTATTAATAAAAATGTTTACATTTATATGTGAGATATGTGATAAGATGTATCTTATTTCACATACAAACTCTAGTTAAACAAAAGTTAAAATCTATATCGTCGATTTCTATTATGTTCTCAAACTCTACATAAGTTAATAATGTGAAAATTCGACTTAGCATTTTTTAGATAAACTTCTGCAATTAAATGTATAAATCATTAAGATAATAAAATTGGATTGGATGCCCTAAACTCCTATTAAAACCTTACTACTACTAACTTGTAAACGTAAAAAAAAATTATTTTGGATTGGGGCCGATGGGCTGTCCGGTGATATTGCAGATTGGGACCGATCAGGCCAGAATGGTGGCGTGTACATCAGATCTTTCTTAATATTGCTTCATCAAACCGGGATAATAGGAGATTTTAATTTAGGATCAAAATCCATTGTCCATTTCAGAATTTTCATAAAGCGATTATCGATTTTGAGTTCTTCTTCTATATATATATATATATATAGATAGATATATTATTTTGATAATTGACTTCTCTGCTTTTTGTACCTCAGGGTATATGGTTGTGTGAGCACAGGGATCATGCTTCCTCACGGAAAATCGTTGTTACGCTTAATGGGATGAGTGTTTAATTTATGGAGCTTTAATGCAATAAACAATGATGATGCAAACAGGACTTGTGTTATTTTTATTTCTGCCATTTATATTTTCGTGTCAAGTTTAGTCATCCTTTTTCATGAAGAAATGTTCTCGAACGTTAGCCAAGCTATTGAAGCTTTTAAAATCAAGGCATAAGTTCAATAAACAATTTACATTGGTTCTTTTTTTTCTTACCAATCTTTTTTTGTGTAAAGTAATTTACGCTTAGAAAAGTATGGATTTTTTACTTGCAAATTCTGTTTTGATTATGGACTCTCCTTTACTTTTCCCACTAATAAATGTTGTAATGTTGGTAAATTATAAGTTTATTTTCCTTAACATTTTTGTCCTTTAATCGGTATATTCTTACACCATTATATTAATATCTTGTTGTTGATCAAGAGACAACTGATCATCTTTATTGAATATTTGCGTAGGCATTTAGAACAATTATGAAGATTTCCTGTGATATTCTTGAAGGAATTTTACTTGATTTTCTTTGAAGTATCATGAGAATTTATCCGCTTTTGTTTATCATAATTTTTTTTAGAGAGAATTTAGAATTGCATAGCACCTTGTTTGCTATAAGCAATTTATTAATGCTATATAAGGCCATAATACTGGCTAATTTTTTTTTCTCCTTTAATGGTTGACCATCATCTTTGTGAAAACTTTTGTTAAAGACAATTATAATTATCATTTTAAACGGTTATTATTTCAAGTTCATATCATGGAACTTGGCGCTACATAAAGAGGGGGAGTAACCTTTATACTTTAAATAAATTATTAGGACTGATTTTTGAAACATAAGAAGATATTATGTAAGAAAAGTAATTATTTTTATATGGGCGTTGTTAGATTTTTCATCTCTACTCTAAACCCTAAAGCCTAAATTCAGAAGGGCTTAAGCCTGATCGTTATGATATACGACTGTATTTGGTATATTTACAACAAGTGATTTATTGTAAAGCTAATTGGAGTTGTTTTAATTTTCAACTTATTGCAATGAAGTTAGATTAATTTTATAGTTATTTTTATAATAGAAGACACATTTTATAATTCTCAATACTAATTTTGATTATAACTATCCCAATTGATTTATAATAACAAGTTGGCTTGGCTTCAAACGATCATAAAAGGTATTTTGGGTCTGAGAATGCGTGCATTTTGCGTTATTATATCGAAAAAAAAAAGTCAAAGAAGAGCTATTTTAGTTTGTTGGTTAGGCTTCTCATGTAGTCAAAGTGGATAGTTCTTTCAGCATCAACTTTTTCTCTTATGAGGAAGTTATTGTATCATGAACTTTTTTTCTTACTTGGCTTGGTAAGTATATTTAATATCAAAATATAATAAATAAAAAATGGTTTTGATAATTAACATAGATTTATTCTAAAATCACTTTTTAACATCTATATTAATTATTGATTGTGCTATATTATAATCAATTCTTAAAAAAAAAAAAATATTTAGAAAATCATTTTAAAACTGTCCATTTTATAATGGGTGGGCTATTCATTAAACAAATTATGGAAGTTTCTCCCTTTAAGAATATCAAAATAGCACAATTATTGTTGTCAAATTCAAAATTTTTGTAATTAATTGAAAGCTAAAATTGCCCAATTTATTGAACAAACCTACTAGGGATGCTAATTTAAGGAAAGTGATACAAAAAGGGAAGCAATATAACAAATAATTAATTATAAAAATTGTCAACATAATTAAGTGATCATAATATTCTTTAATATTAATTAAGATAATTTATTATTTTATACAACGCCCTCTTCCAATAGGGTGCATGCTTTCTTACGATGATATGTTTGACCCATATGATCACATTAATCATTAGAAAATCATCATGCACATGCAACTAGCTTCCAACGTGCTCTTTATCAAATTCTTGCTACTTTTAAAAGGCAAGCATATTTGGTTTTATTTACTCCAGGGGAGTTTGACATTTTTTCTTATCAATACCTGATATCAAGTCACAATTTCGTGCTGATTTTATGGTTGAATGTACAATCCCTACTACTATCAAGCCATTTATTCCCCTCTTAAAAACTTCTTAATGGTCCTTATACCTCGTGGTTTCCTTTATCTTTCTCCCTACTCTAAGATATAATAAAATGAAGAGATAATTTGGATGTGCCAATGTTAAATTATAAAATAAATTGTGATGGTTTTTCAACACCGTTCTTAATTTACTTTTCGATCTGGCCAATTGAATTGTTAAAATATGTTGTGAAACATATGATCCGGGAAATGGAGTCTGAGTTCTACAATAGAGTGAGAATCACATTTAATTCCATGGAGGAGTGTTTCGTTCATAGAATTAAGTGCAAATAAATAGGAAAATATACATTGTTTGGTGTAGAATTGGAGATTTTTAGGGTGATAGACTAAAATTTTCAATTCAATCGTAGTGTTGAAGATCTAAAGCGAGAGTTAGCCTTTAGGGAAAGGGAAGTGGGAGCTTTTGAGTGGGAGATAGTATCCTCCTAGCCTAGTCACGAATTTAGGGACTAAACCTGAGATTAACCAATGATTTTCTATAACACTAAATCAGGGTAAAGAATTAAAATTGCTCCTATTTGGAACAATACATATTTAAACCATTTATTTCATCTCATTTCACCAAAAATGCATTGTAGTGGGAAAGATACTTTTTTATATTAGAAAATTTCATCAGATAAATATAGTTTAGTAGGTACTGTTTTAAACTTTACATTTAAATTGTACTAGTAGTTAATAATTTAGTTTTGATGGTATCTCAAACATTCAAACTTAGTGACAGTAGTTTTAACTTATTTCTGTGAATTTCTTAGTTAATTTATCATTTCAAATTTAAACCATTCTCGTGAGATCAATATTTGAGACTTAAATATAAAGTCTTATATTACTTGATCACGATACGTATACTTGCGTAAAATCTCAACATTAAGTGCTTAACGTTACTTAACGTTATTATTCATATTATTCATAAAATACCACATCAAGTTTTTGGCACCGTTGTAAAGCAGAGTCAATTTTATAAATTTTTCACAACTCTATTTTCTGGGATGAAGTTTTTGGAGCCGTTGTTGAGGAATGTAACAGTAAATTAAATAGATTTGCTAAATTAGGAAATTTAGAGATAAAATATAAAAAATTAAAATAAAATAAAAAATTCAAAAAAAAATATATGACTATATATATTTAAGAGTTTTTTTAAGAAAATTTTCTAAGCTTATTATATTTGTTTATACGAAATATTAGATCTGAAGGTTTAATACCTTACGATTTGAAATTAGAACGTACTAGTAGAAAAATGTGAAAAGAATAAAAAGAAATTAAAATTTAAGGAAATTACAAATAGCTTAGATGATCAAATAAATGAAAATCGATAAAGACCATTAAAAGATTATGCTAATCCGACAGCAGATGAACATCACTTAACTATTTAAAATCCTGTTGTTGCTGCTAATTTATTTGAGCTTGAACCTGCTATTATACAAATGGTACAAAATAATCAATTTGGAGGAACACCTACTGAAGATCCTAACTTACATCTTGCTAGTTTGCTTGAAATATGTGCTACTTTTAAATATGATGTAGTGTCTAATAATGCTGTTTTGCTTAGAATTTTTCCTTTTCAATTAAGGGATAAAACTAAAGCTTGGTTAAATTCATTAGCACATAGATCTATCAGAATATGTGGAGAACTATCAAAAAAATTTTTGGCTAAATATTTTCCTCCCTAAAAAACCGCTAAGCTTAGAAACGATATTACATCTTTTTGTTAGTTTGAAGGGGAATCGATATATGAAGCCTCTGAAAGATTGAAGGATCTCCTTAGAAAATGTCCACACAATGCTTTATGAGAAATTCAAACTTTTTACAATGAATTAGTAGGATCACTTAGATCTATTATAGAAGCTGCTGCAGGTGGATCACTAATATCAAAACCTTTTGATGAAGCATACTCTTTAATAGAAGAAATGACTACTAACAATTTTCAATGACCCTCTTAGCGGGTAAATCTTAAGAGAGTAGCTAGTATTCATGACTCTGATGTAATGTCTATTTTAGCATCTCAAATTACTGTTATATCGAAAAAGATTGATCAAATTGGAGTGAACTATTCTTAAATGCCATGGTATTAGAGGAAAATTCACTAGGGCAGATAATTGATACTCAATCATCTTATGAAATTTTGAATGCTACAAATAATTGAAATAACAATCCCTATTATAATTATTACAACCCTGGATGGAAAAATCACCCTAATTTTAGCTGGAATAATTATAACAGTTTGGTGAACACCTCAAGAAATTTAAACAACCAAGGAAATCCTAATTATCGACCTTATTATACTCCTGGATTTAATTCTAACCCAAACCCACAAGTTAAGGAAAAGAAGTTGACGATGGAAGAAGTAATGTTGAATATGGGAAATCAAATACAAAATCAAGGGGTTTCTATTAGAAATATTGAAAATCAATTAGGACATATTGCTACTGCACTTAGTAACAGACCTTCAGGAAATCTTCCGAGTTGTGGAATTTAATCTAAAAGATTAAAATAATGAGCAAATTAAAGCTATTCAATTACGAAGTGGAAAAGAAATTGAAACAAGTTTCCAAAGAGAAACTGAAGTTGATGAGGAGAAGGAAGAGATTGAAAGTAACCTTAATGAAACTGAACAAATACAAGTTTCCTTAGAAAAACCACTACCTCCGTTTCCTCAACGATTGAAGCAGAAGAATAAAGACAAACAATTTATAAAATTTTTGTAAATCCTTAAAAAGTTAACGATAAACATTCATTTCATTGAGGCTTTGGAACAAATGCCAAGTTATGTGAAATTTATGAAAGATATACTAAACAAGAAAAGGAAGTTTGCAGATCATGAGACCGTTGTACTCATTGAAGAGTGTAGCGCTATTATTCAGAAAAAGTTTCCTGAAAAGTTAAAAGATCCTGATAGTTTTACTATACCATGTGCAATTGGTGGAAAGTTTTTTGGAAAAACCTTATGTGATTTAGGAGCAAGTATCAATATTATGCCTCTACCAATTTTTAAACGTTTAGATTTAAGAGAGATTTCCCCTACTAGTGTAACTCTTCAGTTAGCTGATCGATCAATAACCTATCCTAAAGGAGTTATGGAAGATGTATTAGTAAAAGTGGATATATTTATTTTTCCTATATTCTTTATAGTATTAGATATGGAGGAAGGTAAAGAGATTCCTATTATTTTGGGGAGACCATTTCTTGCAACAAGGAGAGCCGTGATAGATGCGCAAAAAGGAGAATTCTTGCAACAAGAAGTAACAATTAATATTGCAAAAGCTATGAAATATCCTGCAATAGAAAAAGATAATGAAAGTTTTTGGATGGAAGTTACTGATTATCTAAGTAAAGAGCAATTTAAGAAAGTGTTTGAAGAAAAATTAAGGCAAGAAGAATTTAGTGAGAATGAGAATGAAATAAAAGAAGAGAATTTAGATTATATTTAGGAAAAATTTGAAACTTTAGATTTGTTGGAAAATGATAATAAAAATCTTATTCCTTCAAGTATCGAACCACCTGAACTTGAATTGAAAGTATTACCTGCCCATTTAAAATATGTGTTTTTAGGACATTCATCTACGTTGCATGTTATTGTATCTTCTGAGTTAACTGAAATTCAAGAAAAAAAATTAATATAAATGTTAATAAGATATAAAAAGGGTTTTGGATGGACTTTAACAGATATTAAAGGAATTAGTCCTTCAATTTGTATACACAGAATTTATTAGATGATCAATACGAACCTAAAGTTGATTCTCAAAGGAGATTAAACCTAATAATGAAAGATAAATGTTAATAAGATATAAAAAGGGTTTTGGATGGACTTTAACAGATATTAAAGGAATTAGTCCTTCAATTTGTATACACAGAATTTATTAGATGATCAATACGAACCTAAAGTTGATTCTCAAAGGAGATTAAACCTAATAATGAAAGAAGTTGTTAAAAAAGAAATCTTAAAATGGTTAGATACTGAAATTATATATCCTATTTTAGACAGTGCTTGGGTGAGTCCAATTCACTGTGTTCTAAAGAAAAGAGAAGTAAACGTCGAAGTAAATGAGAAAAATGAATTAATTCTAATAAGACAAGTTACTGGTTGGCGAATTTGTATAGACTATAGAGAATTAAACATGGCCATCAGAAAAGATCACTGCTTTTTAGATGGATAGATTGGATGAATACAAATATTACTGCTTTTTAGATGGATATACTGGGTACCATTAAAATTCCAATTGCTCCTGAGGATCAAGAGAAAACAACATTTACAAGTCGTCATGGAACATTTGCTATTTGTAGATGCTTTTTGAACTATGCAATGCACCTGCGACATTTCAAAGATGTATGATGTCAATTGAACATGAAATATAAGTATTTATGAACGATTTCTATGTGTTCGGGACTTCATTTGAATTATGTTTAAATAATTTAAAAAAAGTTCTGGAATTATATGAAAAAATTAACTTAGGACTAAATTGGGAAAAATGTAAATTTATGGTTGCAGGAGGAATTGTACTTGGGCATAAAATTTCTGAAAATGACATGGAAGTAGATTTTGCAAATATTTAAGTTATTAAAAAATTACCACCTCCTACTATGGTCAGAGGGGTAAGAAGTTTTCTAGGACATGTTGGTTTCTATAGGCGTTATATAAAAAAATTTTCAAAAAAAACTAAGCCATTATGCCAACTTTTAGAAAAAGATACAAAATTTGATTTTAATGAGGAATGCATAAACGCATTTGAATTATTAAAAGAAAAATTAATCACTGCACCTATATTAGTTCCACCTGATTGAGAGAAACCATTTGAAATAATGTGCGATGCTAGTGATTATGCTATTGGAGCTGTTTTAGGACAATGATACAACAAAATTTTTAAAGTAATATATTATGCTAGTAAAACTTTAAATGATGCTCAAATTAATTACACTGCTACTGAAACAGAGTTATTAGCTATTGTCTATGCCTTTGATAAATTTAGACCTTACTTGATTGGAACCAAATGTATAGTGCATACAGATCATTCTGCTATCAAATACTTGATACAAAAGAAGGATGTTAAATCAAAATTAATTTGATGTATCTTCTATTGCAAGAGTTCAATTTTATTGTAGTTTATAGAAAGGGAAATGATAATCAAATAGCTGGTCATTTTGTTAGACTAGAAAAAGAAATATTAACTAATTTTGCAAATGAAATTTTAAAAAATTTTCCTGACGAACAATTATATATTATTGATGAAATAAACATACTGCGGTATAGTAAATTATATTATGAGTGATATTTTATCAGCAAATATTAAGAATCAACAATTAAAGAAATTTATATATGATTCAAAATTCTATTTTTGGGATGACCCATATTTATATAAACAATGTAAAGATCTAATTATTAGGAGGTGTGTGCCTTATGAAGAAACTCAACAAATAATTGAAAGATATCATGATTCTGAATTTGGAGGACATTTTAGAACAAATAGAACTTTTGCAAGCTAGATTTTATTGGCCTACTCTTTTTAGAGATGTTAATTAATATATTAAAACATGCGATCGATGTCAGCGAGTAGGAAGAATTTCTAGAAGAAATGAAATGCCTCTAAATTACACATTGGAAGTTGAAATTTTTGATGTGTGGGGATTAGATTTTATGGGACCATTTATGCCCTCATTTGAAAATTTATATATATTACTTGCTGTTGATTATATGTCCAAATGGATTGAAGCTATTGTTAGACCTAAATGTGATGCTTACAATGTTTCTAAATTTTTAAATAAAAATATTTTTACTAGATATGAAATGCCGAGAGTAATTATTACAGATGAATGATCTCATTTTAAGAATATAAGAATCGAGAAATTGATTAAAAAATATGATATTAAATTGAGAAATTGATCCCTTTTCGCCTCCCTTCACGCCCAAACTTCAACTGCTTTCCACTTTCTTCCACGCCATTCCACACCATTAGCCATTTATTTCTTTTATAGTTTTGAGTTTTTGTGGTGAGTTTAAGTGTGAATTCTTTTCTAAGAGTGTTGGAGAGGGAGAGAAGTGAGAGATTTCTTCTTCCTACTTTCCTAAGAGAGGCTACAAGTAATTTGCTTTGAGAAAGAGTTTCAGATAAGTGTTGTTTGTTTATTATTGTTGTACGAACTTTCTTTTATATGTAAAATTTATGTTTTGTTGTATCTTTCTCATGAAGTATGAGTAATTTCCTTTATATTTCTCCCTACTCTAAGATATGATGAAATGAAAAGATAATTTGGATGTGCAAATGTTAAAATATAAAATAAATTGTGATGGTTTTTTAACTCCGATCTTAATTTACTTTTCGATCTGGCCATTTGAATTGTTAAAATATTTTATGAAACATATGATCTGGGAAATGGAGTATGAGCTCTACCACAAAGTTAGAATCACATTTAATTCCATGGAGGAGTGTTTCATTCATGGAATTAAGTGCAAATAAATATGAAAATTTACATTGTTGGGTATAAAATTCGAGATTTTTAGGGTGACAGACCAAAATCCCCAATTCAATCTTAGTGTTTAAGAATTAAAGCGAGAGTTAGCCTTCAGGGGAAGGGAAGTGGGAGCTTTGGAGTGGAAGCCAATATCTTCCTAGTCTAGCCACGGATTTAGGAACTAAACCTGTGATTAGCCAATGATTTTCTATAACACTAAATCAGGGTAGAAAAATTAAAATTCTCCTTTTTGGTACAATACATATTTAAACAATTTATTTCATCTCATTTCACTAAAAACTCATTGTACTGGGAAAGATGCTTTTTCATATTAGAAAACTTCTTCATTAGAAAACTTTTTTTCATATTAGAAAACTTCTTCACATAAACATAATTTAGTAGTTGCTGTTTTAAACTTTGCATTTAAATTTTGCTAGTAGTTAATAATTTAGTTATGATAGTATCTCAAACATTCGAAATTAGTGACATTAATTTTGATTTATTTCTCTGATATTCCTAGTTAATTTATCATTTCAAATTTAAACCTTCCTCGTGGGATCAATATTTGGAACTTAAATAGAAAGTCTTATATTACTTGATAACGATACATATACTTGCATCGAATCCCAACATTAAGTGCTTAACGTTATTATTCATGAAATACCACATCAAGTTCTTGGCACCATTGTAAAGCAGAGTCAGTTTTATAAATTTTACACAACAATATTTTTTGGGATCAGGAGACATATACTTGAAAGAGTTTGATGTCACTATGCTTCCATTAGAGGTCAATATTAAATTAACAAGACTTATAATGGCTTTATCTTCTATTAGGACAAGTTATATTAAATTAACAAAACAAATGAACAAAATTAAAGTTATTAAACTTAATATCATCATGACAAACTTGGGCTTAATTAAAAAAAGATACATAAAAAAATGTTCATGATTATGATATTACCAATTCTCATTTACGATAATAAATAAAATAATACATCAATAATTCTGCTACTATAAAAGGGTCTTCCACAAATGTCCAACACTAATCAATCTCAATATGCTTCTTCTCCTCCTTTTCGTTGGAAAATACTATCTTCTGCTGGTTTCCAACACCTTTATTTTTGACAATAAATGAGGGTCTTCACATGTCTAACTAAGAGATATGCCTTCAATGTTGACCCTAGGTTTCTAGTGCATCAGATAAAACTCTTTCCAGAAGCCTTAGATGAATCCTTCCTCTACACAGTTGAATATGTATTAAAAAAAACCAAAAAGGAGTATTCAGTAATATGTGATACAACTCAATAAACCTCGCTAAACTTTGTATGTTGGAGAAGGGAGATAATGTTGTAGTTATCACATTTAATAATGATCTCCTTAACTTCAAGCAGCAATGGCTCAAGAAATTGTTTGATGCGGCAAATTGCACAAAGCTCGACATAGTTGCTATCTTAATGCTAGTAAGGCTCACCAGAAGCAAGTAGAAATGTACTGGTATCATCATAAAGCACGTTGCTGATGATACCCCCATAGGAAGATAGTAAGCCACATCCACATTAAATTTTAACCATGCCGGAGGAGGGAAGGGCGATTGGGAGCACCAATGAGAAGGTTGTAATAGTTAGCTGGACTGGTCGGTGTCCCATTGCTTTGAAATATCAAATTTATGTGTTCCGGTCAAGGATTCTAGAGCATTAGAGGTGAGAATAATATGGATATCGAAGGCCTAACCATATTTATTAACATTTCTATCCCTTCAACATTGGTAAATAAGTATGCAGTAGACAAAAAGGGGCCTTTATTTATTACTGTCTAAGGAGTAGATGGCCTTAATGATTTCTCTAAGAGAATTAAAAATGGGCATATGAAAGCCTCACTATTCTAGTTTACACATGGTTTCCACAATGATTTTTTATTTTGAGTTATGTGTTTAATATTTTTTGTGTTCATCACAACCAACAAAAAGTTCTTTCAGTGAGGCCTCCTTGGTTAAGCCAAAAAAGTATGGGGTGGGCATCCAATATAACAATCCACAAGAAAAATTTCTCGCGAGGTTGAATATTAAACCTCTTTAGCTAATGGAAGTAGTTATGATATGCAAAGAGGTTTCATATGAAAGTGTAGTAAATTTTTTTTCCAAAATGGGTGTAAATGAACTCATTTTGACCACAACCTAGTTGTAGGTGGATTTGGATTTCATAAATCCTGTTGCAAACATCTTGCCTAAAACAAAGTTTGAGTTGTTGCAAGTTCTAAGTAAAGTTATCAATATAGAGATTAAAATATTTTCCTTTCGTTTCATGAATATTGATAAATGATGGACATTTAGCAAATGGATTAGCAAACACCTGTTGACCTCACTTTTGTAAAGACCCTGTCATGAAACCCATAAACAATATGTACCTTGAATCACTCATTCTGATTCATGAGCTTTAGAAAGACTTGAGAATGTTCATCACGATCACTAAGTTCACTCTTAAGAGAAGGTCTACCAACATTGAACCTTTTGAACTTATCTAGGGTCCCAAAAACCCTAAAAATTAATTTGACTCCCAATATACCCTTTTTGGGTTCAAACTAGGATGACACCCCAAAATGATCATATCAACTATGACAAACCCTGATTTGACCAAACCCTAACCCAATAATTACTCAAATGACCATTTGGTCAGTACAGACATCTAATTGACCCAATTGGTCAAACTTGGTCATATTAGTCAACTTTGGTCAAATTTGGTCAAATAGTCAAATTGGTCAAAATTGGTTAACTTTGGTCAAACTAGCCCATTTGATCAACTTAAACACAAAATTGGTCAAATTAGACCATTTGGTCAACCATGGACCCCATTGGTCAAACTTTGGTTAAAATTGTCAAGTATGAGCCTCATGGTCACCACATTGGCCATTTGGTCAATAATATACCCAAATGATCACCATATGGTCAAGACATCACCCTATATTCAATTTGACCATCTTGGTCAACCTTGATCAACCCTGGTCAAACTCAAGTTATACTGATCCCAAACTTTTATATGTTAATGTGATGTATGTGATTATATTCTTAATTTTTTTACTTATAATTCTTACTTTGCAACGATGCCAAAAACTTGATCACCAGCGACAATTAGGCAAAAAATTGACTTTGAAGCAAATAAGAATACTATTATTATATTAAAACAAGGGGTACTAAGCAAGTATACGTATCATTACCAAGTAATATAAAATTTTTTGATAAAGCCTTAAATATCAAACCCACAGGAAAACCTTACAATATGCAACTAAAATAAAAAAAAAAATTAGATAAGAAATTTTACTTAGCAAAACATTCTTACTTAAACTATAGATGCTATAATAGGAATAAAAATTCAATTATTTTTGTAATTTTTGATAATTGAATGTAAAATAAACAACTAACTAAACTTAAATAGATATTTGTAAGATAAAGGAAATATAATTAAAATATCTTTTTCCTTATCATACTTTAGTAACAAGTATAAGAATTCTATTGTAGAAGTACTCAAATTGTGTTGTGCCAAATATGAGCAATAATACTCTTTACCCTTACTAGAGATGACCCTTACTAGAGACCCTTACTAGAGATGCTATAAAGAACATTGGTTAATTTAAAGTTTGAATAGTATTAAAGACAGGTTAGGTAAGGAAGATACTAGCTCTTACTCTAGAGTTCCTTCTTCTCCCTCCACCTGGGGGCTAACATCTCTTATCAAAACCTAAAACCATAAACCAAATTTGGGGCTTTAGCCTATCTCTCTAATGTCCTCTAATTCTACACTCTTTAAAGTTTATTTCCCTATTTATTTGCACTCAATCATTTGAATTTTATTCTTATCCATACAACCTCATGTGATTCTTACCATTTGTTGACTGAGAAAATACCATCTCGGATCTTACACGTTCTCACAATAAGTATTAACATCCTAATAGGCCAAATCAAGAAGTGAATGAAGTACATGATTTAAAATCATCACAACTTCTTCCAATATTAAAGACTAAAACTTCACACAACTTCCATCAAATACTTAATCACTTATCATTTTAAGGAAAAAAAGATAAATAAAACAACTTAGAATTCATGGATAAAACACAACCACACTTATGTTTTAAAATAGAAATCATGCAAACAGACAAGAAATCTAAATTAAAACCAAATGTAGTCATAAAGATACAAACTTATCTCAAATCCTCTCCACCAAAGTCTTGACTCCACCAAAGTCTTGACCAAAGTCTTGAAGTTCCTTTGAATCTCTTCCTTCACTTACAATACAAACTAAAACTTAAAATAAAAAGAAAAGTGGTGGCGGCTATGTGGGTGACTGAAATGAGTTTGGTGATGATGGATGATGGCTCCCTTACTCTTCAATCCAAGTCTTCTTTTATAATTTTTCAAAAGGTGCCTTGGTGTCTCTTAAAAATGTGTTCATATTCAATGAATCTTCTAAAAGTTGGCTCCTTTCAAAAGCTAATTGAATGATTTTTTTTGTCCATTAACTACTTCCCACGTTTTCACCAAGGCCTTCTCTGTTTCACTGGCGCGTAAGCGCCAGTTTTGGGCGCTTAGGCACCTCAGTTCAATAAGTGCCTCAGTTTAATTGCACAGCATCTTCATTTTTGCTCCAAATTTTATCCTTTTTCACTCCTTTTACCATTTTTCATCCATTTGATTGTACTTGAAAGAAAAACACATAATTACCTTCCATTAAAGCACAATATCTCAAAAAATAGGTATAAATATGTGTACATAAAGACTATATTTTTTAGGTGTATCACATACCATAAAATCTAATGGCCCCATGACTAAACTAACCATGATATGGTCAAGTAAGTCACCTTGGTCAATCTTGAACCTAAATTGGTCAACCATGGTCAACTTGGTCAAACTTGATCAACCTTACCATTTTTGGTCAAAATTTGGTCTTTTCATCAAATTATTTTATTTTCTTAATTAATTAATCATGTATTTGATTGAAGAGATTGCAATAAAGGATTATTATACCTAGAATTTAAGTTTAAAATCATGGTTTAAGTCCATGGCAAGACAAACCCATGGCCACCTTAAAATCATGTTTTATACTTAAACCCTATATTCACTACTTGACAAATTGCTAATGGGTCACCCATGACCCATGAGACACACCTTGACATGACAAACATTCATCAATGACCCATGAGTCATGACCTTTGAATCAAAACAAAAAACCATTATGAAGCCATCATGAAGGGAAGAGGTACGTGTCATTCCTTCATAAGATATGGAATGAAGATGTGGTGAGATTATCACTAACCTTCACCTTCATCCAATGAGAGAAAGGCCCATCTAAACCCTTATCCCGCACATAATTAGGGTCATCATGACCAAATTATGAAAATTGAAAATGAGAAGCATGTGCGTCACCTCATCCAAAAATTCATTAAATGGCTAATAAATCCATATGGGGGAGGCTGATTCAAACCATTTTGAGCAGCCTTACCCACCTCCCAAAGAATCCAATGGAAGGTAACCGAGACTAGGGTTCAAACCTCACCTAATGAGATCTCATTATGAATATCAACTTGGGAGACTCTTACATGATAATCCTCATCCAAAGAGCTTATCCACAGTTATCATGAAGCTGTTAACTCCTTCCCTAAGTGATCCCTAGTCCGGCCATGACTTCCTCAAGCCTATAAATAGACTAACCTCAGAGCTCAAGAAGTAGGAGACCAACCTACAATTCCCAATTCTAAAAGCTCTTAACATCAAACTTATTCTCCAAATAATGAAGAATTAACCCCCCATAGAATTAGCTCCTAAAATCCATTGACTTGCTCCAATTTCACTCCCCAATTCCAGGGCAAGTTTTGGGTTTGTTAGAAACCTAATCAAAATCACAAATTGATTCTTCTTAAAGGTTCCCTAAGCTCTAAGAAGAAATTCCCAATCAAAATTAGCCTTCCCACCAAGCTCTAACCTACTCCTCAGTTAAACCGTGACCCCTTTTCATTGAACTCATACTCAAACCCAATTTGAACTCAAATTGAGTCAAGAGCAAGCTTTGCTGAGCTCAAAGCAAAGCTTCAGAACCATTCCAATCGAAATTCCATCCATTGAGGCCAAGGTATGAGCTTAAACCCTAATTTTGGCTCGATTTTCAGACATTGTGAAGAGAACCATTTCAAAACTTGTACATCACCGTATAGATACGAGCGTCTCTTTTAGATGAAGCTTTTGGGACAATTTTTATGAAGTTTCATAAAAAATACACTGAGAAATTAGGGTTTGATCATGAATGGCTCTTGGTTCATCTCCTTTTGGGACGATGAACCGATGTCATCCATTTCTGTGTATTGGAAATGAATGACTCAGATCGAGCCAAACGACAGATTTGTCCATACAAAATAAACATAATCGAGGGCCAGCTCAGCAGCCACATGAATCCTTCCGTGAATCAAGTAGTGTCACGTGCGTTTTCTATTTATCTAGTCAGCCACCATGTGTATAAATAGAAAAAGAAGGATTTTCTATTTATTTCAATATAGAAATTGACAAAATATTCAAAAATTCATATCTTGACATAAGAAAATCACAAAAATATGACCAAAATTTTTCAGTATTCAAGAAATTGAGGAGAAAATTATGGGAATGAAATCAAAATTTAATTAATTATATTTAATTTTTAATTAATTAATTACTCCCTGGAGTAATTTAATTATTAAAATTTATTTATAATTCCAAAAAATCTGAAAATTTTAGGGATTAGCCTTTAAGTCCTAAAGAACATTCCCTGATTTTTCCAAGGCTAGGAAAATTCTTTAGGATCCAATTTTCTAATTTATATCAATGTTTTGTAATTATTTCCAAAATAATTATAAAATAATAAGAAATTGGAAATTAAATTTAAAAATGATAAGAAATTTAGAGTGACACTTTTAAACTCTAAAATGACAATTTTTAGCCATTTGAAAATTTAAAATGACATTTTCATCACTTAAAGTCAAAATTGTAAATTTCAAATTTACATTTTAAACCCTAAAGTTTCTTAGGCTTGAACCTTAGCCTTGAATGACATGTAGGATCGACCAAATCCTGAACCTTAGGTCTTACTCATAATTTAGATCTACAGTGTATTTAAACTCTATCTGACTGACATAGGGTTTAGTCATCTCCTAAGGACTATTGGGTCTAACTCCTCTAGACTCAAAGTCAAATGATGAGTTCAAACTCACACAACACCTAAGTTTTACATACACAGAATTAGGTTAAAACTTGAATCTAGTCTCTAATAGATTCAAACCAAACTCAAATATTTAAGTTTAATCCAGGTGAACCCACACTTCACCAAACTTAATTAGGTTTAAGCCACAATTAGACCTTATTAAACCTTGTTAAGCCTTAACTACATTAGTTTTAACATAATAAACCCTAATTAGGTCTAAACCACAATTATACCTGATTAAACCCTGTTAAACCTTAATCACATTAGGTTTAACACACTAAACTCTAATTAGGTATAAGCCAAAATTAGACCTAATTTAACCTTGTTAAACCTTAATCACATTAGGTTTAACATCATAAACCATAATTAGGCCTAAACCACAATTAGACCTAATTAAACTTTGTTAAGCCTTAACTACATTAGGTTTAACATCATAAACCCTAATTAGGTCTAAATCACAATTAGACCTAATTAAGTCTTGTTAAACCTTAACTACATTAAGTTTAACATAATAAACCCTGATTAGGTCTAAGCCACAATTAGACCTAATTAAACCCTGTTAAACCTTAATCACATTAGTTTTAACATCATTAACCATAATTAGGTCTAAACCATAATTAGGCTTTATTATACCTTGTTAAGTCTTAACTACATTAGGTTTAACATCATAAACCCTAATTAGGTCTAAACCACAATTAGACCTAATTAAACCTTAACTACATTTGGTTTAACATAATAAACCCTAATTAAGTCTAAAGCACAATTAGAATTAATCAAACCCTGTTAAACCTTAATCACATTAGGTTTAACACACAAAACTTTATTTAGGTCCAAGCCACAATTAGGCATGATTAAACCTTGTTAAGCCTTAACTACATTAGGTTTAAAATCATAAACCTTAAGTAAGGTATAAACCACAATTAGAACTAATTAAATTCTGTTAAGCCTTAATCACATTAGGTTTAACACAATAAGCCCTAATTAGGTTTAATTCACAATTAGACTTATTAAACCTTTTTAGGACTTAATCTCATTAGGCTTAAGACAATTAACCCTAATTTGGTCTAATCCTAAGTAGACCTAATTAACCACATTAAGCCTTACTTACATTGGGCTCAATTCAACTTAAACCCAAATTAGTTCTAACCTTAATTTGACCTAATTAACCACATTAAGCCTTACTTACAAGGGGTTCAATTCAACTTAAATCCCAATTAGGTCTAACCCTAATTAGATTTAATCAACGACATTAAGCCTTACTTACATTAGGCTTGATTCAACTTAAACTCCAATTAGGTCTGACCCTAATTAGACCTAATTAACCACATTAAGCCTTACTTACATTAGGCTTGATTCAACTCAAATCCCAATTAGGTCTAACTTTAATTAGACTTAATAAAACAAATTAAACCTTACCCATGTTAGGTTTAATTAACTTTCAAACCTAAATATATCTAATCTAAATTAGATCTAATCAACCCTTAAGTCTTAACAACATTAGACTTAAGTCAACTCAAACCCTTAGGTTCAACCCAACCTGAATTTAAGTCAACTCAAATCCATAGGTTCAACCCAACTCAAACCTAAGTCAAATCAAATCCTTAGGTTCAACTCAAATTGAATCTAAGTCAAATCAAACCCTTAAGTTCAACTCAATTTGAACCTGAATCAAATCAAACCTTTAGATTCAATCCATATTGAACTTAAATTAATTTTAAGTCCTACCTACATTGGACTTAAAATGATTTCAAACCTTGGGTTCAATCCATGTTGAATCTAAATCAATTTTCAGTCTGAATCAAACTGGACTTAGAAAAATTTTAAACCTTAAGTTCAATTCATATTGATCTTAAATCAACTTTAAGTTTCATATTGAATTTAAATCAAATCTAAGTCCTAACCACATTAGACTTAGAACCATTTTAAACCTCAAGTTCAATCCATATTGAACTTAAAATCAATTTTAAGTCGTGCCTACATTGGACTTAAAAGTAATTTCAGACCTTGTTCAATCCATATTGAACCTAAATCAATTTTAAGTCCTACCTACGTTGGACTTAAACAATCTTAAACCTTAAGGCCTATCTAAATTGGACTTAAATAATTTTCATACTATAGGTTTTATCTAAATTGAACCTAGATGACATGAATCATCAGGTTTTACCAACATTAAACCTAGATCTTAGGTCTAATCTACTGGACCTCAATCAAACTTCCTCAGAATTAACTGATATTAGAATTAAAATAAATGACATCATAAAAATCCAACTCATCAACCCATCGACATAAACACAAATGACATAAAATTCACTTTAAAAGATATTAAAACTTAAATTGAACCCTAATGAACAAAGATCACTGAATGCAACTTGAAAAGTTGTGTTCAGATCTACGAAGATTTTGTGGACGACGAAATATGTGGTTACTGACAAGAATCTTCTGAACCTGGTTTAAACTAATTTTGGACTAAGTAGATTTTAATACTTTATGGCCTCGAGACAATAGAGCCATAGACAACTTGAACAAATCATTTAAAAATTATTCAACCAACTAAATTGACAAATTTAAACATGATTTCATGCTAATCAATTTCTATTTTGCAGGTTTATTGGAGACATAAGTTACACTTTAAATTTACTTTGCATATTATAGAGTGTGCTAACTGTATTTTGTAGGATGAAATTCTTAAGCGGAAAAGATGATCCTCAAAATATCAAAAAAATAAAACAACAAAAAAATAAAATAATGATGACAAAACAAACCTCAAAATAAAATGAAAAAATAAAAACCAAACAAAAAAAAATGACATAACACGACATGAACAAACAATACAAAATAAAACCTTTAGGGTAGAATCAGATTCTTAAGAACCAATTACCCTAGGAATAAACATTTGGTTTTTTCTTTCCTTAATCTTGACATTTCTTAGAAGAACGAGTGTTAAATTTAATCAGGAGTTTTCTTAGATAGTTTTGGTTGTCTAAGATTTTATTAACTATAGGAGCTTGCTCCTATAGGAGAAAGAAGAACTCATAATAGGTGATATACCTAAATCTCTGGTTATCAGATTCTTCATGTGGTTTTCTTTATACGGGAAATCATTTTCTTTATAATGTTTAACATAATGAAGATCACCCCGACCTTTCTTTTCTCATGTTTTTTTTATTTTTAGCCCTTTTCTTCCTTCTCCTAGTTTCTTAACATCTGAGAATCATTCACATGATTCAAAAGAATAAGTTACTTGAAGATTAAGGAAACAAAATAAATAAACATAGTGTTGACTCCTTTCAACAACAACACCAAACCAGACATGAATACGGGAATTGGCGGAGGCGAAAAATGCTGAAAAGGCACTTCGATGGCCGACATCACTGTCGACACTATTTTGGGCGTGGAGCTGCCCGTTAGAAATTGTCAATCACCAAAATCAAAATCCCCTCGCTCACTTTGGAAAGACATTTAATATATATATATATATATATATACATATATAATATATATTTTAAAAAATATGAAATCA
>NW_018234107.1:73787-91620 GCF_001263595.1 Phalaenopsis equestris
TGAAATCAAACTGACCCCATATTTTTCATAGTTTAAATGAAAGAGCACTGTACCTCAAACCCTGTATCTATCCCAAAAGATAAACACAAGACTTAAGGGTGAGGCTTGATCAAATAAACTAAGAAATATATGACATACATTTGGTCTACAAAACCATTTTATTTGTGGACAAGTTCCCCTGTTTAATACAAAGAATTAAATAGGATTTATATTAAGCTGGGTTCAGAAAGCTTCCTATAAGGGCAAGCCACTATAGTTAATTACATCTTAGATAGCCAAAGTCACCTAAGAAAACTCTTGATAAAAAATTAGGAAATATTGTCTTCAAAGAGGTCAAAAGGATAGGAATTTTCAATGAGATCGGACATAGAGATGTGAAAGGGGAATGACTCAAATTTGAAGCATTTTGTTGTAGAATCCAAAGGAGGAAGAACTAGGGGATGTAATAGATCCGAAGGAGGACCTCGGTGACTTCCCAAGCTATCCTATTGTTTGGCTTCAATTTTGAGGGGAAATTATTTAACTATTTAATCTTGCCAATTTTATTTGTTTAAGGCTTACATTTATGTGAAACGATCACACAAATAGCCTGGAAGATGTGAGGGTTTAGGTCATGAAAAATGACAATCTCAGAATCTTAAGATGAGTTAGGGCTTATATTGTACAGTAGGGCCATACAAAGGCCTAAAGATAAGATGAGGATTTATGGTGCATAAGCAAACAACCTCCAAATCAGATGGCTTGTTGTTTAATTCTAAAGAAAGATATGCTGCTGTAGATCCTTTTACTATTGAAGATGACAATGCTGCCCACAATGTTAGTTCCAAGCTCCTCATCGTGACGAGTTTAAGTTTTCTAATGTGTCAAGTCATGATGTCAAATCAGATGTCCCTATGGTTACGGTCATTTAAATATTATGGGGCATATTAAAGTTGATTAGAGTGACACCGGTTAGGATCCCATGGTACCCTCGTTCTAGTACTTGTTCTGATACCACTATTTTCTATCGGATTCACTTAGTTCAAACAAATTTACTAAACTCAACTTAATGAGTTTCATAGTTTCATTTAGATCGTGGGAAACCTCGTTAGCAACCATAGGTTACCTCCTCTGAGGAATTCCCGATCCTCCAATCTTCTTAATTTAGTTGTAGTTGTTATTTTGTGATATTTTGCGATTAAATTTTGAATTGTCTTATATTTTGAATGTTGTGACGGCGGATTTTTTCTTGACGGTGAATTTTATCTTGGTTGATTTTAGTTTTGGACTTGGTTTTACGGCTACCTTAGTAGTTTTGGTTTTCGTGCAGAGTGACGTTGCTGTTTAACATGCAAGTTTTGTAAGTATAAAAATATAGTGTGTAAAGTATAATAAAAGACAATACTTTAAACTGTAAACGCATACCTGGTGAGTCTTCTCGTTCCACCACCTGAAAGATCAGTACTTGCAAGGCATGTATATAATATTGCAAGGAATTTAAATTGCAAGAGTAGATGAAGGTTTAGTTACCAAACCCCAGCTATGATTTTGTTGAATCTTGGAAAATCATAGTAGATGATTTTAGAGAAAAATAGGATAAGTCCAATCTGCCCTTCATAATGTCCAATAGATTACAAAATGCTCAAGGCATGACCTTAGATCACTTTGAAGTTCTATGGAAATATTCTGAGTTCATTTTGAACTTATCATATTGTTCAAAGTGTGACTACCTCGTTGCTCAGTGAAACTTAACAATTTAATTATCTTAAGGATATAATACTCAATTAATCAATTGATGTTTTGTTTAAGAGTTATTTGAGTGGGTGCCCCTAAGGCAAGTTTAGGTTATTTAAGATTGTGGTGCCCACAATTAAGGTCAGGCTTGTAGTGCTTAAAGATGTTAATTACCAATTATGTCATCTTCTAAATTTGATCAATTGGGTTTAGACATTGAGTCTATGTCACTACTAAGCCCTTAATGATCATGATTGGTGAAAAGGTGATTATTAAAATTTTGATTTTAGTGATATGTATTCTTATCAAATTTGATCAATTGGGTTTAGACATTGAGTCTATGTCACTACTAAGCCCTTAACAATCATGATAGGTGAAATGGTGATTATCAAAATTTTGATTTAAATGACATGTATTCTTATCAGATGGTCAAACCATCCTCAACTTTGGGCTTAAGAAAAGTGAATTTCCATTATTCCGACTTAAGCCCATCACTTAAGAATCGTCTGATCTTAGTTGATTTCCAAGTCATGAAGATTAAGAGGATTATGATTTTGTTGATGTTGTGTAAGGATAGCAAGTGAGTCTCTACCTTTTAATCCCATTGTATTTCAATCATCCAAATATGTTTATTAAGATCAAAATTACACATTTTCCCTTTGGTTAATCCTAGGCACCAAAGTCTAAAATTTCCACTTTGCCTTTGGGGTACTTCACCTCATAACTCATTAAACACAACTCAAATAACTTTGAGGGTTTAAAGTGTCATATTCACGAGGTAATTATAATGTTAGAGGAGAACATGTGGACCTCTCAAAATTTTAATTTAATTTAGGTAATTTTTTAAATTTAGAAGATAGGACTTTCAAAGGTTAATTTATTTAATTATCCAAAATAAAGTTTGCATTTATGGAAAAATTGTTAGAGGTCTCCTAAGGTTAGAGAAACACTGAGGCAAAACTTCATGTTTTTTGAATTAAATTTTTATTACTATTATTTAATTTTTAAACAATTTCAATGATTAAACTAAATAGAAAATAATGTTTTAATTACAAAAAAAATCATTTAAATATTTTTAATTGACTTCTCTGAATTCAGAAAACTCAAAGAACCAAGTTTTGTATTTTTGTGATTTTTAATATATTTATTATAATTATCTTAATGGGAAAATATGAAAAATTCATTTTTAAGCTTTTAAAATTTATATTTTCACTTAGAAAAACTAGGAAAAATATTCTAATGATTTCTAAGTGATTAGGGGACATTTCCACTCATTTTGAACCATTTTTTGTATTTTTGAAAATTTTGATTATTTTAATTATTTTTAATTTAAAATATATTTTAAAAATGGAATATTTTCACAAAAAGTGCGTTTTTTTTTTATGGAATTCCCCTCATCACAAGGAAATGCCCCTCATCACAAGGAACTTAGAGAACCAATTTTCATAATTTTTCTAAGCTTATTTAATTTATTATAATTATTTTTATACAAAAACACAAGGTTTCTTTAAAAATCCATTTTAGTGCTTAGACTAAGTCAATAATTTTGATATTTTTATAGTGAGTAAATATGATTTTTATGGATAGTGGGAAAGTGATTTTGTCAATTTTTGATAAGTATATGATTTACATAAATTAATATAAGGCATATAAATTTAATTAAGCATTGAAATATACAAGATGATTCAAAACATCATAATGTTTTCCTAGACTTTTCTGACCACAGGAAACCTACTAAAAATATTTCCATAATTTTCCAAGTGATATTTTGACTTATATAATTAAAATAACCAAAATGATCACCTTAACTTGAAAATTAGGGCTAAAAGCATAGAGGTGTCCTCTGACCTTAAAAAATCAGAAGACATGGGAATGAACCCTCAAAATTTGAAGCCATGGTGAGAAATATTTAGTCATGAAGAATTGAAATACCACAGAGGATATTTAATTCATTAAAAATCAGGGAATAAGAAAATAATTTTTATTTTTAGCCCACATTATTCTCCTCTATTCACTGAGTAAGAGGGTTTTTTTATTTTATTTTTATAATTTTTTTAGAGAAAGATATGGATTTTTGAAGTTTAGGCATTTAAAATAATTAAAAAATCCCTATTTTCTACTTATCCACGCGACACCACCTCAACCTACGGCGGCTCCGAACTCACACGCGGTGCACTCCCACTCGCTGCGCACTCCGCGCACTCTCAATCGACACCGCCATCCACTTTAGCTGCCATGAGGCCCGCAGTTCACATACCATCCGCTCATCCGGCTTGATCTCCTCCATTGGTTGGATACACGTGCGATCAAACAGCTCTCCGTTATCGTCCCCAAGTGACATAACTCGTAAGCTATTCACACTAAAACCTTAAGATCTTCATCTAGACTCAGGCAAATTGCATTGGGTTTGTTTCTAAACCTTCATCTACTTAAGACAAACACATATATATGGTTAATCAAGTATGAAATCTAGCCATTACAATTGGAGAATTAAAATAAGCTCGGGCTAGGGTTAGAGCTCAATACCTTTGTCTGAGAGGGGAGACCTCAATCAGATGGTTGTGGTAGCTTCGATTAGACCCAACAAACCTCTAGATGAAGTCTCAAGCCTTGGTGATGTGTCTAGGTATGTTTTCAATCAAGGTGGATTTCAGGTGTTGGTTTAGAGCTACCCTAAAGGTTATTTCAGAGGGGGGTTTGATGGGGAATAAACTCCTCTTACTCTAGGGATGGTGTGTGCATAATTAATTTAAGTTTGGTAGACTGTGGAGAGATGTCCTGGTTTGAGCTGAAAGTTTAAGCGAAAGTGTTGAGCGATGTCCTGGTCTGAGCTGAAAGTTTGAGCTCAAAATCAATCTCAGGGGAAAATGGTGAGAGAGGGAAGATGATTGGATTAAGCTTAAGGATGCTTGGAGAGTCTCTGGTGAGATTTTGGCAGATTTCCCCAAAGATTTTGGCACTCTCCTCTCTTTGGCCATGGAGGGGTTGATTAAATAGAGGAGCTTAGTGGGAGCTCATGGCTAATTGATGGGTGTAAAATGGTGTTTAGGTGGACGGTTGAGGAGCTCTAAAGAGCCATTGAGATGAGCTGGCCTCTAGGGTTGAAATTGAATTTGAATTTGAGCTTGGGGGTCTTAGTTTTGGTGTTTTCCGGCCACTAGGCCGGCCATCAAGGCCAAAGGTGGTACCCAGAAGGTTAGTTGAGCCAGGGGAGGCTTAATTATAATTTACTCCAAATGGTAAGTGTTGATGGAAGAGATTTTTGGTTAAGTCCCAAAAATGGGATAAGATCCCTTAATTTAGGGACCCATTGGTCCATAGCTTACTTGGGTGGTTTGAGAGGGTTTAGCCTGGTCAATAAGGTATGCTTAGTGGTTGTGGGGACTTTAATTTGGTTACTTTAGGATGACAGTTTTGATGCATGGGTCCAATTTGGGTCAAAAGGCTAAAAGTTTGGTTTGGGTTAAGCTAGCCATGATTTTGAGCTCAATTGATTGATCAACATTGTGTAGATGGTTGTAATGAAGATTTTGGTGAAGGATTGAAGTAATTTTAAGATCAATTGAAAGCTCAATTTGAAGGATTTTGGGATTTTGGTCAAATTGGGCATGTTGGACTAGACTTGGGTCTAGGTTAGGCTAAGGTTGTGATGAGTCCAAATTGTCTAAGTCCAAATTGATAGTTGGAAATGGTCCATAAGAATGTTACAAAGAGTTTTCAACATAAATTGGGTGTTAATCTTTGGGTTAGGGCATTCAATTTGGTGGAATTTAGAGACAACCAATTTGAGAAAAAATGGGGATTTTTGGAATTGGGTTACAATTAAGTGAAATTGAGGCTTCACCAAGGCCAATTAAAAGTTCAATATGGTGTGTAGGAGAGTTATGAAGTGTTTAGGATTCAAATTAGGGCAAATTGAGTAGGCTATGGGGTTCAATTAGGTGAGATTAAGTCATATGGTCAAAATTGGGGGTTTTGATTTGGATCAAAATTAATCTCAAAGCATGGGCCAATTAGGCTTGGATTTGATTTGGATTGGTCATATGAAAGGTGAATTTGAGTTTAGAATTGAAATTGAGGAAAATTGGGTCTAAATTGATGGATATTTGGGATGAATTTGGGGAAATTGGGCCTTTAATGGCAATTTGGGGGTTTTGGTCAAAATGGTCAAATTATCCAAATTGGTTTTGGAGACACTTGAGGTGATTTTTATGGTTTTGGAAAAGTTTGGAGTGCCAAGGGTATTTTTGTAATTTTGGCAAATTTGGGGGTATTTTGGTAATTTTGGCAATTTTGGGTGGTTTTGGGCAATTTGGGTATTTTGAAATGGTTTGAAGTGACTTTTTAACAAATTTGGGTATTTTGGGTGGAATTGAGATTTTTGGCCAAATTTGGGAATTGGTGGTGTTTGGGTAATTTGGGCATGTTTAAGGGTAAAAAGGCCAAATTGGAAACTTTAGTAGAATTCGGGTGTCAACCACCTTACATGAGCTATGGACTAAAGAAATCCCCATTTGTGTCATGTATGTACTGGTCTAAGTTGAACCCTAACCTAGGGCTAGTGGGTCTAGGGGACAATCTACATGAGTCTCCCAAAAGATCAAGGGATTAAAGTCAATAAATTAAGGTTTAGGGTTGTGAGTGGATATAGGTGATAGTGAGTGTAGTGAGTGAACTAGATCCATACCAACACTCAGGGTCAACCCTAAGGTCAAGCAGTCCTATGGGGACTCCCCTTGAGCTTCCTATCCTTTATACTGACCCCACCTACTAAGTGCTATAAGTTAGGACCAATATGTGAAACCTCAAGTTGAGTAAGAAAGGGTTTAGAATTTCTAAATGTGAGGGTTCCTTTTTTAGTTTTCTAAGAATAGTCAACAAGAAAGTCCTTTGGCTAGACCTTAAGCAACTAAAGAGGGAAAACTAAACCTCAACCAAAAGTGAGGTCAACAATCACTTAATTGTGCTTAATAATGTTGATGTATTTGTCTTTCAAAATCCATCATCTAATAATATCTTTAAGCACTTTTGCACCTTCGAAGATAACTTTCTCTGTGATCGGGTCGCCCCGTTCTAATTATTGCCTTCAAGATGTTGAGACCATACTTTGGTTCGAGCATTTTATGGAGTAGAGATTTGATGTGTATTAAAGCACGCTAAATTTCCTTTATCCTTTGCACCTGTTTATGGAGGAAACTACACTTTAAAGATATGTATTTTTTGTATTTCTTACAAGTACAATAGGTAGTAGATGTGGAACAAAATGGCAAGGAATTGGAGGTGAGAAGGAGCAAAATGGCCCCAAGTGAAATTGCGCCTAGGCACCAGCCTTTGGGCACTAAGACTTTGCACCCTAGGGCCTTAGTACCATCCACTTGGCACCTTGGCACCAGTTTCAGCCAAACCAAATAGAGCACCATCTCTGCAGGGCCTTGGGGCCAGTAGCTATTTTATGGTTTTTTAGCAGTGCCTTCAACGATTATGCTGTGAATATAGCTAACCATCGATGATGTTTAGATGAATTCTAGGTAGCCTGAGGAGGGGAGAAGACCTCTAAACCCTAAGGGAAATGTAAGGGGTTGTCAAGAGTTTAATTTTAGTTTAAATTACTTTTTAATTTAGAGTTTGGTGAGGATTTGGAGGGATATTTTAGAGAAGTTCTTCAGCAAGGCAGAAAGGACTTATGATATAATCTTGGAAGGGAATTCTAGTGCTTGGGAAGAGAAAAAACATAGTATTATAGACTCATTTGTAATGTAACTTTCTTTATATATAATTCTAGCGGATTATTTTGTTTTAAAAAGGTGTTATGCCAATTTCTCCTTGTTTTGTGAGTAGTTCCTTCTTACCTTTCCCCTTGTGATGAATAAGTAGGTAGTGTAGAATGTGAAATATTTTTAAAATTTTATTTTACTCTTTAAAGTGATGATTTTCCTTTTGTGCTTTGTTTACTTATTATTCTGGACAAATGGTTTGTTAAAATTATTGTGAACCCATAAAGACTTGGGAGAGCTATCACATGAACAACTAGTAAAAATCACATTGAACTATGGGGTATGAAGCAAAAGTAATCTATAGAGAGATGCAAATAAATAAGAATGTACTCATTAATGGGATGAAATTTGGTTTTAAGGAGTTAAAACCCATTAAACCAAACTTCTTTACGCTCTTAGGAGAGGGTAAATAAGATAATCGCTCCTATTCATCACTTACAATATTTTCAATTTACTGAATTCACTATCTTTACACCTCTTATACCATTGCAAAGGGGAGGGTAACCTTATCACTTGATTTCCTCCAAATTTTAATATAATTAGTAGAATTTTTAATTAGAGTAAAACATTTGTACAACCTTAAAACTATCAAGACTTCCAAGCTGAGAACTAGGTTAGTTGGCTGGAACTTTTCTTAAGATTGCAACACCTCTTTCACTGTGAGATCAACATTCCAGACTCAAAAAATCCGATATTACTTGAAAGGACCACATTTACTTGTGTGATGCAAAGGGATGTGAACACCTGACCTGAAAGCAAATTTGACAGTCCAACACACAAACACACACATCAAGATTTTGGGGTAGTTGCCTGTGAACCAAGGTGTAGTGCCACATTGCTACATAAATCAAGTTCAAGAATTCAAAATTCACACATAAAACTATGAGTGAGCACCCCCCAATTTCAACACTCCATGTTTCTAGCACCTTTATTGGAGAAAGTGATGGTGTAGTTAATTTAAGAGAATTTTAGTTAAATCCATTAGGACTTAGACTTGAAAAATTTCAATTTATAAAAATTATAATTTTGATTGTATTTGAATGCCTGTTTGAAAAAAAGTAAAAAAAAAAAATATTTTTTTGTTTTTTTAATTTGTTTGAGTAAAATTAATTAGTATGAACTTTAGTTGGTGGATGTGTAGTGCAAGACCTTTGGGACTTGTACTGTACGATTCAAAACTAGGAAAAACTTTTAGGAAATTTAGAAAACATAAAAGACTTCAAGAACTTGTAGAATAAATGACAAATAACTAACAAAACAATTTAGATAACGAAATAACAATTAATAAACATCATAACGTGCATAGACTATTAAGGGACTACGATAATCTTACAACAGATCAAATTCAATTAGGTATTCAAAACTCTGCGATAGAAGCTAACACTTTTGAACTTAATCCTGCTATTATCCAAATGGTGCAAAATAAACAATTTGGGGGAACTCCTAAGGATCCAAATTTACACTTAACAAGTTTTCTAGAACATTACGCTACATTTAACTATAATGGTGTGTCAAACGACGCTATCAAGCTTAAACATTTTCCCTTTTTCTTGAGGAATAAATCAAAATTGTGGTTAAATTCATTAGCATTTGGATCGATCAGAACTTGGAGTGACTTAGCCCAAAAATTCCTAGCTAAGTATTTCTCACCTTTAAAATTTGCTGAACTTAGGAATGATAATAATTCATTTTATCAGTTAGAAGGTGATTCAATTTATGAGGCATGAGAATGATTTAAGGAAGTGTCCACATCATGCTCCGCCCGATTGACTAATTATCTAGACTTTTTATAACGACTTAGCAGGATCCCTTAGATCTATTATTGATGATGGTGTTGGTGGTTCATTCATGTCAAAGCCATTTGATGAGGCTTACTCTTCGATTAAAGAGATGGTCACTAACAACTTCCAATGGCCTTCTGAAATTGTAAACCCTTTAAAGGTAGCTAGTGTGCATGATACAAATGTGCTGATAATTTTAACTTCTCAGGTAGTGACAATATCAAGGAAGATAGATCAAATTCAAATGAACCAACCTCAAGTATCACTAGTAATTGAGGAAAATTTATTTGAACTAATGATTGATTCTAGCACTTCATCATTTGAAACCTTAAATGAAATTAACAACAGACCTAACAACCCTTATTCTAATTTCTATAATGCATGCTAGAAGAACCATCCAAATTTCAACTGGAATATAATTTCTAGGTGGGAAAACCGACAATGAGGAAATGATTACAAAAATCCTTTATAAAATTGGAATAACCAGAGTAGTACTAATTATAAACCATTTTATCCTCCATGTTTTAACAATAATCCATAATTTTAGGACAAAAAGTTTTTGGGATGGTTCATTACAGATGGAGAATCAAATGTAAATTCAAGGTGCAAGTATAGAGAATGAATTGGGAAAGATTATTAACGTACTTCATGAACATTAGCAGATATTAACTGTAAAGTCTTTCATGAACTTTACATGACTGGTCTTTTGCTCTAGAGCTGATATAAAGGAAATTAGTCCCTCTATTTATATGCATAATATCCTAATGGAAGATAATCATAAACCCCAGGAAGATTCTCAAGTGAGACTAAATCCAACTCTGAATGATGTTGTCAAAAAGGAAATATTGTAGTAATTAGATGCATGTATTGTCTATCCTATCAGACAGTGCTTGGGCTAGCTCTATTCACTGTGCTCCAAAAAGGGAGGAGTGACTATATATGTGAATGAACACAATGAACTAATTCCTGCTTGACATGTCACTGGTAGTGAATTTATATTGATTATAAGAAATTAAATTCGACCACTAGGAAAGATCACTTTCCGTTAACCTTTCTGAATCACATGTTGGATTAGGCTAGTTGAACATAGAAACTATTGCTTTTTAGATGGATATTGTAGATATCATAAAATACCTATAGTTACTGAGGATCAAGAAAAGACTTCATTCACAAGTATTTATGAAAATTTGGCTTTTAGAAGAATGCCATTTGGGTTATGTAATGCACTAGCTACTTTTTAGAGGTGCATGATGTCAATTTTATGTAACTTGATTGAGAAAGGAATTGAAGCATTCAAGGATGATTTTTTAGAATTTGGAACTTCATGTGATTCCTGTTTAAATCATTTAATGAAGGTGATGAAACATTGTAAATAAATCAAGTTGGGTCTTGATCCCGATTTTTTATATGCAAGTATTTATTAACTTGACACCACTACTTGAAGATTTTAATCCTCGGCAACGGTGCCAAAAACTTGATCCAAAAAATTATAGTTGTGTAAAATTAATAAAGTTGACTCCCTTTTGCAGTGATGCCAAAAAACTTGGTTCAATATTTATAAATAAGAAATTGAAGCAATTTATGTTGGGATTCTACGCAAGTATACATATCGTTATTAAGTAATACAAGAATTTCTATTTAAGCCCCAAATATTGATCCTACGAGTAAGATTTAAATTCAAAATGGTAATTTAAATTAGGAAATTATCAACAATAAAAAAAGTCTACTACTCTAACTGTAAATGTTTAAGGTGCTATCAGAACAAAATTATCAACTACTACAAGACTGTAAAGTAAAGTTAAACTATAACCACCAAACTATGTTTCTGTGATGAAGTTATCAAATACGAGAAAGCATATTTCCAACTATAATGAGATTTTGGTTAAATGAGAAAGATAAATGGTTTGAATTTGTATCGTGTCAAATAGGAGCAATTTTATTTGTCTATCCTTAGTCAAGTGTTATAGAGAATCGTTGACTAATCTTAGGTTTAGTCTCTAAATCTATGGTTAGGCTGGGAGGATGCTGGCTCTCACTCCAGAGCTCTCACTTCCCTTCCCTTGAAGGCTAACTCTCACTTTAGTTCATAAACACTAAGACCAAAATTGGGGATTTTAGTCTGTCACCCTAAAATCTCCAATACCTCGCCCAATAATATATATTTCCCTATTTATTTGCACCCAATTCCATCAATGAAACACTCCTTCATGAAATCAAATGTGATTCTCACTTTATTGTAAAACATGTACTCCATTTTCTGGATAGTAGGTTTTACAACAGATGTTAACATTTCAATTGGCCAAATTAAAACGTAAATTAAGAACCGAGTGACAAATCTTCACAATTTATTTATATTTTAAAATTGGCACATCCAAATTATCTCTTCATTTCACCATATGTCAGAGTAGGGAAAAAGACAAAAAAAATGACCCAGACCTCATGAGAAAGATACAACAAAACTTGAATTTTATAATTAAAAGAAAGTTTATACAATAATAATACAAAAACACCACTTTTTTGTAACTCTTTCTCAAAGTAAATGTTTTGTAGCCTCTCTTAGACACTTTCTCTCATTACAGGACTCTTGATTTTCTCTTTAAAGATGTATGGAAGAAGAAATCTCTCACTTCTCTCCCTCTCTTAACAATTCTTAGGAGAAAATCCCACTTAGACTCACCACAATAAACTATAGAACACTTAAGTAAACTCAATCACACACTAGCCCACCTTTTTTGATCAATTTTCACTCTAAATAATGTATAATGTTGGTTTTCCAAGAGGTGTGTTCAATAACTCTTCAAAATGAGTCCAAATTCATCGAACCTTCTAGAATTTTGCCCAACACTGACATTGGCGCCGTCGATGCCCACGATGGCGCCATCGACGCCCACGATGGCGCCATCGATGCCAGTGGCCCAAATTAAATCTTTTGATCTATATCAAATGGCACCGTTTGCACCCAGTCTGGCACCGTCGGTGCCCATGATGTTTTGGACTCCTGGTTCATGCTGGTGCCGTCGACGTTGAGTATTTCTACAAAAAAACAATTTTGACTCCAAATTCCATCATTTTTGCTTCATTTTTCTTTAAATCCTAAAAATCAGCAACTTGTAATAAAACATGAAAAATACCCTCCTTTAAAGCGCAATATCACCAAAAATAAGTATAAAATATAGGTCCAAATATGCATATATTTTTGGTGTATCAAAATCCCCCAAACTTAAATGTTAATTGTCCTCACGTAACTCCTTTACTACATAAAAATATGACTCTTGGCAAAGAATTTAACTTCTAAATTTCCATATTTTAGTCCACTAAATACAATAACATAACTTAAGAAAAATGTAAAATAAATCCAGTTAATACTAAAGGGATAAGAATATCTAGCAATCAAGTCTAAGATTTTTTATTCTCTATTCTTTTCAAACAAAATTGTAAATTGTCATATTAAAGCCACTTAGAATATCCATATGAAAAAAAACTTCATGAAGCTTTATTAGTAAATATGCTAATACTTAAATATAAGTTTAGAGAATGTAGCCAAGCCATCTTCTTTAAATTGATTCAAGAGAAGCCAATTTTTTATTAGGCATCTCCTCAAGCTTCTCCTCAGATCTTTTTCTTTTCTTTCCTTTTCCTTTTTTTTCAGGATCATTTTCAATCCTTTCTCCTTTTTTTATGTGAGAATTACTATATCTGGATAGCCTTTAAATTACTATATCTGGATACTATATCTGGATAGCCTTTAATGATTTTGAACTTCACTATCCTATTCTCAAAGTTAAAAACTTTTCACATTCCTTTACTATATAAATTCATATTAGCTTTGAAGATTTTTCAAAAAATTTCATTCTTTTCTTCTTACATGAAACTCTAAGATTTGAAACTCTACAAAAATACAAATTCTTTTACTTACAATAGAAAAACATAGTTTTATTCTCAACTACCAAATACCTTAATTTATTCTCAGAAAAACATAGTTTTATTCTCAACTACCAAATACCTTAATCTCTAGAATTAACCTTTATTATCAAAAATTTTTACTTAAGCTTGCTATATATATTTAAAAACACAAATATAGTTATCCAAAGCTTAGGCTGTCTACCACCATAGGTCATGTTAAATTAAAAATTTTAAAATATAATTCATTTAGAACAAAAAAAATTAAGTTTCTTTCCTTACAAATAAATTTATCTTCCCCCCCAAACTTAAATTTTTAAAAGATTAAGCATGGAAAACTGAAATTACAGGGTGAAAGAAAACAATTAATATATAAAGAAAAGACTTACCTGTTGAAGGTTCTGATTTTGAAACTTAACTCTGAAATATTGCAGGTGTTAATATGAAATACTACAAAACTTGAAACATTAACTAGCATATAATATATATAAAAATATTTTTTGAGAAAGAGTTAACTAAAATGTAAAATACAATAAAGTATTAAAAACAAATAACAGTATGAAAATAAATTTCAATTTAACAACATCTCTACTGATTATAGTTCACAACACCACATTTAAATACAAATCAAAGTTTTACATTTAACTAACTAAACATAACAACATCAACAAAATTCAACAAACAATAATCTAAATAAATGATCATAACTAAGACTAAACAGACATTTTTACTCATCATCATCATCATCTTCTTCTTTATTAAAGCTTTGATGCTGAAAAGGAGTAAAGAAAGGGTGACTAGGAATTTGTACTGAGTGGTCACCCCTCATGTATTATACCATAGCATCATCATATGCAACATCATATTCAAACTTCTGCTTTGTTAAATTATCATTATGTGCATTTCTGGCCTCTAAATTTTCAATCTTGCTCTCCATCCTAAAAATATCTCCTTGTTGGATCATCATCTGTTCAATAAGCTCCTGGAGAGTAGGGGTACTAGAAGTAGAAGGAATATCCCTACTCCTACTTATCGATCTCCATTAAACATGAGATTCATTAGTTTTAATGTTTGCCGACCCAATAGGTTTAAGAGGCTCAATTCTTTCTTCATCCATTCTAAAATCAACTCTTGCCTACTTACATAATGTGAAAATTAGGTTAGGGTGTGCTAATCCACCAACCATTTTACCCATAACAATATAAAAAGTGTTCTTATAGATAATAGATCCAACATCTAGACTACCCTTCTGTTGGACACAAAAGTTTAAAATAGCTCTGTTTTTAGTAACTTCACTATGGTGATTTGTAGGTATCATTTTGGTGGATATAAAGTAATGCTAGGCCTTGGATATCACATTTAACATAGAAGCAGAAAAGTTTAGCTTAACATTATTCTTCACTTTCAAAACGCCTCTTCCACCAGTAAGAAATGAAATAACTTCATCCAAAGCCTCGTTCGTAGTAGAAAATGCATTGTACTCACAGTGAAATGCTTCTCGTAACTGAAAGAATTCATTAATTCTCCTCTGGGTGAATTAAACTATTTTACCACGAACATAGACGTGGTCATCAGAAGTCTCCTTAAAGTTTTCATAGAACTCCATGACTATAACAAAAAGGGCCTCGACAGTAAAGTAACAAAAATTTTCCCAGTGTCAAGCGACAATTAATCTCTCGACTTCACCACCTGGATTTTTGAATGCTCGATCTAAAATTATTTTCTTTGTATTTAGTAGGCTATTAAAATGAATGCTAGGTTTGTAGTTCACAAATTTTTGGTCATCATCCAATTTACTCTTTCATTTGCTCATCCTTGGTGCCATTATAATCTAAGAAAAATTGATAAAATACAAATAAATTCCAAAAATTTTGAAAATCATAATGTGGAAAGTTCTAAACTTAAATCCACTAACTAAGAGTTCTTCACCAAAGGATTTTCTCAAAATATCCTAAAAAAAATTGAAATTTTGGATCTCGGCAATGTAGGAGAAATTCTTGGTGAAAATAAAAAATTTTGGGTTCAAAGTGTAGCTCTTACCGAGAGAAGATGAAATCTGAACTTTCTTTGCCTTAAAATTGCCTCAAATCCGTCCCTTTAAATCCAAAATCCAAGCGTTTGCAAGCCCTAGTGGTGTAAACGAAAGGTTGAAGGTGACCGAAAGGGTAAAAATGATGTTTTTACTGTGCAGTTCACGAAATTAAAGGGATTTGGGGTCTTTCGGGTAACAGGCATCGTCGGCGCCCATGCTGGCGCCGTCGGTGCTAGTGCCGAAAAATATAAAATTTTCTTAATTTTTGCACTTCAATTATTTCAAATTCCCTTTAAAGTCTAATCAGTCTTCTTTTTTCTTTTTTTCTTAAACAATAATAATCATCCTTAAATGGTCCACAAACAAATGTTTTTACAAACAATAAAAAACCAACTTTTATATATAAAATTAAAAAATTTTACAAACACAGATTTTTAATCACACTCACACATACATTAAGCAAATCACACTCTAATTCAGTGTCAAAATCAAGCCACAACACAAGAATGCTGAAAAATAAACTATACATACAATTAAAGTTATAAGAGTTTTAAAGCAAAGCAAATCCAACATACTTAAATTAAAAACACAATTAATTTTAAACACTGGAAAGTCCAACTTCTTCAATTACTCCTCTTCATCTTCAGTACTATCTCCTCCTCTAATATCTCCCATAGACTGGTAATGGACGTACAAATTGTAGAAGGGTTAGTATGGGAATTGCTCAGTCAAATTTTCATTGATCTATTCATTCTTCTTGAACATATGCACCAAACCTGCTTCAATTATTCCCGTATAATCAAAGTGTTCTTTCATCCTCCATCTAAGTGATCAAAAAGTTAATTAAGATTTCCTATTGCATTCATGATACTTTGAAGTTCTCTTTCTATTTTCTTCATTTTCTTCTCCAAAACTATTGAACTTCCAACTGTATAGGGCATTAAGGGTGTCGAAGCATGTGATGTTTGATCCAAGATAATATCCAACTATTCATTTCCATTCTCAATATAGTTTTCATCAATAGGATCCATGGGGTCCCAGAGTAATAACACTTTATCCCAACTTTTATATGGCACTTGAGATTGACTGCAAAGTAAGAAGATCATAGATGAATTCCCCAGTCCATATATTGGCCCATTCATTATAATACCCATAATAGATTTAAAAATAATTGATTCCACATCAATGGGCTTTATTATTTGAATGCAATAGTTTAAAATTGCACTTTCTTTTGTAACTCTACTAATTTGCAAATATGGAGTAGTTTGCAGAGATGAAAAAATGCCATTGTTTAGATATAGGATTTAGCAGTGAAGCGGGGAAACTAACGTACCCCTCATCTCTGATTTCCCAATTGTCAATTTCATCCATCAGAAATTGGTATACATTATACATCATATCTTTCATTGATATAAAGTTTGTATAATGACAGATTATCATGCTTTATATCTTAAACATATCATTAATTTGCGATGGAGTAAATGGTATGCCCTTACCTCAAACAAAGACAACTCCTTGGTTAATTCCATAAAGGTTAGCTTAAAATTCTTTTTCCACTAAAACAACAGCTGCAGCGGAAGTGTAACATAGAGCTTCTTAACGTCTCTGTACTATGATTTTCTCAATCTACGAACTTGGATTACTCAATCCATGATTTACGAAGCCTCTCTCCTTGATAAGTCTCTTCTTAGTGATGATTTTGTCGTATAATTTTGTCGTATGATGATTTTGTCGTATAATCTCTGCGCGTCAAAACTGTTGAACTTCCTTCAATGGTATACCCCATATATTCAAGTATTTCTGGAATTGGAAGCCATGGATTTTGAAATCTTGAAGTTTCTGGTGGTCCAAAATGGTTTTCATGCCTTTAAAAAGACCTCTATGCAGTTATTTTGAAGTGAAATCCCGCCAAAGTCCTCCAAACTCTTCTTGAACTACTGAAACTGCACTGGATGTTGTTGGTGCCACCGACGGCACTGTCGATGCCATGGCTCTATAAATGGGCGCCGTCGGCGCCCATGCTGGTGCTGTCGAGGCCAAAGCCAAAGTTGCATCTATTTCATTTTTGGTTCAATTCATTTCCAAATTTTCATCCAATACCAAAATTCTTCTTGATTTATGATATATAAGATTGTGTAGAATTCTAAGATATTATTATTTCCTAATACAAAGAATAATTATTAAACAAAAAACTACCCAAAAGCTAAAGTTGCAAAACTCTAAGAAAAGGTAGATCAACAAGATGTCCTTTCAAAAGCAATTCTAAATGGGGAGTGGTACACGTATCAATGGAAGGGTTTTGAGTATGTAGGCCAGCCTTAGCAAGCCAATTAGCAGGTCTGTAACCCTCCCTATATGTATGGGAGAAGGACACCTGAATCTCCAAGCTCAAGGTGTGTATAGCAATGGTCCAACGAATCAAATACCAAGGGGCAGATTTTCTCCCTTCAAGGATGTTAATTAAATTCCTTGAATCAGTTCACACCATTAATTGATTCCAGCTACACTTTTGGGCCAAGTACACTGCCCAATAAACAGCTTGGGCTTCAGCTTCCAAAGGGTCCTCAGCCCTGGCAGGGGATTGAAAGAATAGCAGACATTCACCTCTTCCATTTCTGAAAACCCCATATATA
>NW_018234107.1:94030-95163 GCF_001263595.1 Phalaenopsis equestris
CCTCTTTTAACATGTGGATTTCAACTTAAGTTCACCACTAAGTCCTTAAGACCTAAGTGAGTGCATTAAACATGTGTGTTAATTTTGAAAAGATTTAAAATTTTAAATGATCATAATTTTGATAGTTTAAATGAAAGAGCGCTGTTCCTAAAATCCTGTATCTATCCCGAAGGATAAACACAAGACGTGAGGATGAGGCTCGATCGAATAAACTAAGGAATATATGACATCCGTTTGGTCTGTGAAACCTTTGTATTTTCTGACAAGTTCCCATATTTAATATAAAGAATCAAATATGATTTATATTAAAATGGGTTCGGACATGCTTCCTATAAGGGCAAGCACTTATAGTTAATTACATCTTAAATGACCAAAGTCACCTAAGAAGACACTAGATAGAAATCAGGAAATATTATCTTCAAGGAGTTTCAAATGGTAGGACTTTTCAATGAGATCGGACGTAAAGGTGTGAAAGGGGTTTGGTTCAAATTTTGAACATTTTGTTGTAAAGTCCAAAAGAGGAAGAACTAAGGGATGTCATGGATCCAGTGGAGAACCTCGGTGACTTCCCAAGCTATCCTAATGTTTGGCTTCAATTTTGAGGAGAACTATTTAAATGTTCCATCCTGTTAATTTTATTAGTTAGGGCTTACATTCGTGTGAACCTATCACACAAAAAGCCTGGAAGATGTGAGGTTTTAGGTTGTGGCAAACGACAACCTCAAAATCATAAGACGAGTTAGGGCTTATATTATATAGTAGGGCTATACGAAGGCCTAAAGATAAGTTGAGGATTTACGTTGCATAAGCAAGCAACCTCGAAGTACTATGACTTTGTTGTTTAATTCTAAGGAAGGAAGATGGTTTAGCTGGGGAAGATAAGTTTTGCTGTTGAAGATGGTCGTGCTGCCCACCATGCTAGCTCCAAGCTCCTTACCGCGACGAGTTTGAGTTTTCTAGTGTGTCAAGTTATGATGTCAAACCAGGTGGCCATATGGTTGAAGTTCTTTAAATTTTATGGGGGCATGTAAAAGTTGATTAGAGGGACACCGGTTAGGATCCTACAGTTCCCTCGTTCCACCACCACTATTTTCTATTGGATTCACTTAGTCCAAATGAACTTACTAAACTAA
>NW_018234107.1:98485-103408 GCF_001263595.1 Phalaenopsis equestris
CATAGGTGAGGTAGATATATATATATATTAATAAAAGAGCCGCTCATGGATCCCTACATGTTGACATAAGAAGTAGTTACAAAATGAGGGAGGGAAGGCAGATCCCCATCTAAAAGTAAAAAGAAATACAAAAGAGATCTTAGGGTTCCCCAATCCACAATACAACTCCACACAAAAATTTAAATTAGCAGAAAGGAATAAAATACCAAAAAGTTACATTAGTTTGAAAAAAAGTAAAAAAGACATTTAAAGTATACCCAAAAAAGAGAGTTACACACACATCATAAAAAATGGTAATCAAGTACATCTTAAGCCAGAATGCAGCAGAAGAAATTTTGCTAAGAGCATCTTTAAAGCCGAAGTGGTGCTCCACGTAAATAAGAAAATTTGAAAGAGTTGAATCCAAAACCAAAAAACTAAAATCTTTAAAGTTTTGCACCCCACAGGAAAACATAAAATTGTTCTGGATATTCAACATTAACTCCCTATTCCATAAATCATGAGGTCTTCCAGAGTCCAAATTCAAAGATAAAGTTACAGTGTAATAGTAGATATGATGGCACATCCAAACATTTCTGAGGAAAAGAGATACCCAAATCCAACTAAATATCAAACAGAAACCAATGCAACAAATTAGTATTACTGATAGAAAAATGGTAGATTGAAGTAGAAATATTGGTCCCACTGCAAATTGAAGGTAGTAGGGGAGTAATTCGAAATAAACACATACTTCCAAATGCCAAGGGTCAAACAAAAAAAAAAACCTAAAACCGAAATTAGTCCAGGTAGTGAAGCAAGAAATCAAAAATGAAGAGAGGAACACATCTCAAAGAAACAAAAAATACAACAAACTCAATGAGCCAAAGATAAATTAACCTCTATTGTAAGGAACATATAATAAGTTACCTTTCAAAAGACACTGTAATTGAGGTGGGGGTTAAACACCCTCCAAAATTCTGCCTATTTAGCAAGCCAATCGACAGGGGAGTTACATTCCTTGTAAATAAAATGCATCTATATAACCAGGTGATGCTTTTTAATAAAATCTTGCATAATGTTAAGAAAACAAAGAATATTCTAAGTGATTGGAGATGCCTTGTTGAACATCTTAACAATAGCAATTGAATCTGATTCAATATATATATCATATTGAAACGAAAGATTACAGCGATCTGTAAAACATACCAAATGGAGAACAACTAAAGGTGTCGAGGCACAAATAGAGAGGCAAAAAAACCAAGGCAGCTGCTCTAATTATCCCAAAAAATACCACCCGTCCCTGCACCATTAACAGTTTAGCTCCCATCTACATTTAGCTTCACCCAACCAAAGGAGGGGGGTTGCCACCTTAACAAAGAGGCCCTCCTACCCCTCAGGGGGCAAGTAGAATGTATCAAAAGGTGCCGAGAAACTTTGAGAAAATAAGCAATAATATAAGAGGTGGTATTAGCAGGTGTGAGGGGGCGTGCTTCATATTTATGAGCATTTGTAGCAGCCCAAAGGAACCACAACACAACCAGAGGAAATGATTCCAGCTTACCAACATAAATAGGTGCAGCCTTCCAAGCATCAAGATATTTGTCCAACTCCATATATTTATTCAATGTAGTCCAAGTAATACTGAAATAAAGCCCAACCTCATGCTAAACAATACGAGCATAATGGCAATCAAAGAAAATGTGTGAAGCCGATTTGGCCTCACTTTTGCAAATAATTAAGTGGAAGGGAGGCCATCTGGCAAGAAGTATGATTGACAAACTAGGTGGTAATGGTAGTGCTGACATGCTTACTAAAAATTAGATGACATTTAGACTTGTTAAAGGTTAGTCCTGATGTGAGTTGGAAGTGCCTTAACATTCTCATCAAATGTTTGAAAGCATTTTTGCTAGCATTGGAGAAAATAATAGCGTCATCTGCATAAGCCAGACAACTGGCCATAAGCTTAGATTTGTGAGAAAATTGGGTATAAGGGTGAAGCATCTGCATTTGATTCATAATATGAGAGAGGTAAGCAAAAGCGAGTATAAAGATCGTAGGAGAAAAAGGATCGCCTTGTTTGATACCCCTTAAGGAGGAAAAGAAACCATAAGATTTCCCATTCACAAGAACACTATAGTAATTCTGAGCCAGCCAGGTTTGAATAATGTGACAAAAGTTAGTAAAAAAACCTCGAGCATGAAGAATGCATAAAATAAAGTCCCAATTGATAGTTTCAAATGCTTTCTTAATGTCAAGCTTGATAACAATATTGCTACCCCTACACATCTTGTCTAAGTCTTCAATAATTTCTTGGGCAAGGAGAAATTTGTCAGATATTTCCCTTCCATGAATAAAAGTAGATGGTTGAGGAGAGATAATGGTTGCCAAATGAGGTTGTAAGCGGGCCACAATAATCTTACTAATAAATTTAGAAAGGACATAGGTGAGGTAGATAGGCCGAAAGTTATCCCAACAAAGTTTATCATTACATTTGGGAATAATAACAATTAGGAAGGAAGTGAAATATTTACCTGGGTTATCACCCAAGAAAAAGCTTTGAATGACACTTATCATGTCCTTCTTAATAATGTCCCAACATTTAATATAGAAGGTTGAAGCAAAACCATCAAGCCCCGGAGCCTTATTGGGGTTAATCCCTTTAAGAGTAGCAAGATTCTCTTCTTCAGTAAGGATGTCGGTAAGAACAAGAGAAGAGACATAGTCCTCTTCCTCTTTGAAAAGGTCCACATTAATAGGTAAGACCGTAGTTTGTACTTGGTAAAGATTAGTGAAACATTGAGCCGCACTGTTACCAATCTCTTCAGGATCAATAAGAATTTCACCCTCAGAAGATTTAATCTTGAGGATAGCATTTAAGTTATGTCTTTGCTTTATGAATGCATAGAAAAAAATGGTGTTCCTGTCGCCACAAGCTAAGTTAACATCATTTGCCTTTTGTTTCAGGAACCCTTCCTCTAAATCAATAGCTTGTAGAAGGGAATCATGTGCTTGAGCTACATCGTTAGCCCATTGAATAGTACAACAATCTTCAGATTATAAATCATCAACTTTTTTTTTTGCGCTCCAATTACTTTAGTATGAAAGTTACCAAAAACATGGTAATTTCATTTCCGTAAGTGATGAGCCACTTTTTTGTGAAGTTGCCATAAAGTGTACCAAGGGGTGCCAACAGTATCAGAGATCCAAACCTGCTTAATGAGAGATAAAAAGGATTCATGATTAGTCCAAACATTGAAGAACTTCAATTTAGAAAAAGGAGATGGTTTAAAAAAGGCAAGCATAAGTAAAATTGGGTTATGATCAGAAGCCACGGAATTCAAATGTTGGACTTTATAAATTGGGTAGTAAGTGAGGAAAGATCTATTAGCAAGAAAGAGATCTAAACTTTGTGATAGAAATCCACGACACCAAGTGTATGAAGAACCAGAAAAGCCCAAATCATACAACCCAACATCAGCTATTTTATCACAAAACCTATTGATGAGAGATAACTCACATATTTTACCATCTTTTTTCTCAGTTGGTTTCATAAACATATTAAAATCAATGCCGATAAACCAATTTTTATTGATCATTTGCCCCATATAGACTTTATCCCAGAGTAAAAAATTATCCTGTAAAATAGAGCTTGCATAAACAAAAGTGGCCCACCTTTGGAAGTTATCCATCTTGAAATTAATGAGAACGAACTGATCGTCATCCTCAATGATAGTTAGATGAACCTGACACTTCCAAAAAATCTAAATTTTATTATTTTTGTTGCAAAAGTGATTTAAATTTGAGAATCTCTTGAAGATTCTCCCCTGATTTACATAGACTAAAGGCTCCAGAATGGCAAAGATGAAAGGCTTATGAACACTACTTAAGTTCTTAAGTCTATTAAAGGAGCTAGGGTCCGCAAATCCCCTAATGTTCCATACCAAAATATTAAACTTAATGTCTCAAGCTGCCCCTTCTAGTAGATCTAGAAGGGGTGCCAAATTGTTCGCCGTCAGAATAGTATTTTCCACCTTTAATGATATTTTTGGTATCTAAATGTAACAGTTCATATTTCCTTTTGCTTTTCTTTTTGCTGGCCTTTTGTACTATCCATTCACCCTCCAGTAGGTTAGTAGCTTCCATAATAGCTGCATCAAAAAAAGTAGCTTTATCAACATTATCTTCTCCACGAGAGGAAGAAGCAATGCTATATATATATATGTCGTCAACTCGACGTACCAATGCTTACTCAGGATGACTCAACAACAAAACTTCATTAAATTATGGCATGCGCCCTTCATATAAAAGTTTCAATCGATGCACATTAACTTTAAATATCTTTCCAGTTTTAGGATCTTTAGTTCCATATTGATAGACTTTGATCACATTGAAAGTCCTAACGATCTAGATTTCTGTTTTCATGGAAATAATCTCATTCTAGTATTATATAATAGAACCTCTTATCCAGGTTCAAATTTCTTTTTTATAATCTTCTGATCATGCCATATTTTCATTTTCTCTTTATAGATTTTTACATTATTATATGCTTCATTTCTAATCTCCTCAAGTTCATTAAGTTGCAAAATTTTTTTCTCACCAGCATCCTTTAGATTAAAATTAAATAAATAGATTAAAATTAAATTCCTTAATAGCCCAAAATGCTTTATGTTCGAAGTCTATTGGTAAGTGACATGTTTTACCAAAAATATGTCTATATAGGGACATTCCAATAGGAGACTTATAGGTAGTTATGTATGCCCATAGTGCAGTATCTAATCTAGCAGACCACTTCAATTTATAAAAATTTACAGCTTTTTCTAAGATTTGCTTTATTTCATGATTTGATATTTTTGCTAGACCGCTAGTTTGGGGATGATAAGCAGTAGAGAATCTATGCATAATATTATATTTTCTAACCAATTTCTTGATCCTCTTATTCCTAAA